>NC_137112.1:3063191-3085691 GCF_949357685.1 Gobio gobio | reverse complement strand
TAACAATTATTAAATTAATATGCAAACTCTTAGAGAACAAAACACATTTATATACACACGCGTGTTTTTTTCTCTAAAAGTTTGCATATTTAATTAATATTTTTGTTATTATTATTATATTCACATTTTTACTGGCTTTTCCACATATATTTAATTTAATCTAATTTATTTACTTTTTACATTTACACGTTAATTTACCATTCAATCATTTATTTATTTATTTTAATCTCATTTATTTACTCAATTGTATACTTACTTTTCTCTTCACTTTTAAGCAAATTTATAAATAAGAAATTAAGCAAATGTATTATACACTTATTTATTTTTGTGCATGTCTAGTATGTTAATTTAACATTAAATCACTCATCTATTGATTTTAATCTTATTTATTTATTTACATTTTTTAATGTTTTTTCTCTAGACTTTTCCACGGACCCCCCTTGTGTAGTAACCATGGCAACACTAGCGCCGCTTTAATATCTGATGTGTTTTATTAGACAGTGTTTGGATCATTGATGGACAGAAACTCCTCATTGTTCTCCAGCTCAACACAGTCAGTCTTATTGTGTAAATCTGCTCTTGTTGATTTATCGCACAGAGTGCCATGTTTTACCGCCTGATATGATCTCGCTCACTGCAGTGTGAAAGTGTCTCAGAGTAGCGTTACAACATCACTTTAACACACTCACATATGTGTGATATGATCAAACAGCGCTGCGTTACACACACACACACACACACACACACACACGAGCGGAAGAAGCAGAATCGCTCGTCTGACAGAATAAAAGCTCCGCCCGATCAAGAGTCAAGACACGTCTTTGTGTTGAGTAAGCAAAAAATTACATATTGTGCCTTTAATATTCAGAATCAAACCATATTAATATAAAAATCTAGATTTAGATTAGAATTAATATTAGTTTCAGCAATACAGACAAAAGAAGATTCAGATTTAGAATAAATTAAATTCTAATTTAGTTTTAGAGTCAGAGTCAAAATAAGATTAACATTCAAATACAGATTTAGAATAAAAGTCAAGTTATGGAAGCAAAATGCCCATTGCATGAAAAAAATAGGTTTGTCTTAAAGGAACACGCCACTATTTTTGAAAAAAGGCTAATTTTCCGTCTCGTCTAGAGTTGAACAGTTGAGTTTGACCGTTTTGGAAGAAGGATTGATGTATGGACTTATTTAAATTTGTTAATTTTGAACAAAAAAATTTGTACCGTTAACGAACATGTAATTTTATGTTTTAAAGGAACACGCCACTATTTTTGTACTAAAGTTGAACAGTTGAGTTTGACCGTTTTCCATTCAGCCGATCTCCGGGTCTGAGCACTGTTAGCATAGCTTAGCATAGATCATTGAATCTGATTAGACCGTTAGCGTCTCGCTCAAAAATGACCAAAGAGTTTAGATATTTTTCCTGTTTATGCAGCGTCGCAATGATATTACACAGCGGCCGAAAATAGTCCCAGCGCTCTCTGTGTGAGCCGGTCGTCACATTGGTTATGTTGACTTAAGTTAGCCTATTTTCAGGCGCTGTGTAATATCATTGCGCCGCTGCACTCATGGGGCGGCTCACAGCTCTTGATCATTACGCCGGAATGAGAGAATAGTTCCTGCCATATCGCTCTAGAAAATCACAACTTCTCATTTCCCGTTGGTCTTAGCACACGATGTCACTACAGAAGAGTCGAGTTTTAAACAGGAGAACTATGGAAAGTCTTTTGTCATTTTTGAGCGAGATGCTAACGGTCTAATCAGATTCAATGATCTATGCTAAGCTATGCTAACAGTGCTCAGAGCCGGAGATCGGCTGAATGGAAAACGGTCAAACTCAACTGTTCAACTCTAGAGGAGACGGAAAATGTGTCCAAAAAATAGTGGCGTGTTCCTTTAACCTCTTAACTGTCACCGTCCCACAGGTGAGACGCCTGGTGCTCTTTTTTTGATCGCCTTTTTTCATATCATATATTTAAGTAATTATCACAAATTAGGTATCATTTGAAAGCTTACAAACTCAAAATTCATCCTGTGAAAACCGTTTTGAAATCGAACATTGTGTTGCCATGGAAACGTTACTCTAAATTATTCTAGTGGGCGCTGTCATGTTTCATATTACAACAATTATTTTAACTACTTTATATTCAAAATCCTTTCCAATCTTGACAAAACGCATATTGTCGGAAAGGTCTGAGTCTCAAGGGTCCATATTTGGTGACTGATTTGTGATGGAAGTAATATTTGGAAAGAAATTTACAGGAAAATGCATCAAAACAACAATAAATGGAATTTGAATGACACCCGGTGGCTATTTTTGGTACAGCACCCTAAACAAAATCTCATGGGGACTTCAATTTTTGTGATATCAACTTCAAATTTGGAACACAAATTGGTTAGACATATGGCTTTGATTTTATAGTAATTTTAGAGTAAATTCTTTTTTGTAAAATATATATTTTACATGAAATAAAAAATATTTAGTACAGTATTTTTCATTTACAGTAAATTTAAACTTCCATAACTATTTCATACTTTCATATTTTGAATTGCTTTAGCAATAATCTGCAGAATGTCGTCTTTAAAACGAGACCAAACTTTGGTCTATATTCCAAAGCATTCTTGAATTACAGCCCTTTAAGTTTGGATAGTGCATTTTCATGTGTATTCTCAAAAAGGGGGGGACAGTTAAAGGGTTAAAACATAAAACGACATGTTCATTAACGGTACAACATGTAACTTTTTTTGTTCAAAATGAACAAATTTGAATAAGTCCATACATCAATCCTTCCAAAATGTGCTTTTGTCTCAAGTCAGCTTAAGATCCGTTCCATCTAAACTGGTTTTATCTCTAGTAGAGCATGTTTTATAAGCAGTAGGATAATATTTCGCTCTCTATAGTTATGAGAATCATATTTTTTTACGTTTGTTTTTTTAACCGTTAGAGGGACAAAACAATTTTCCTTTGAAAAAAGAAAAGTGACACATTCTTGGCATCTACGTGCAGAAAGTCCACATTCCGCCGGTGACACTGATATTTTAAGTTCAACTGAAACAGAAAATGAGCCTGAAGGAACATCAAAAGCAACCGATGACACGACCCTGAATGACTCTAACACCGAGAACATCGATTCCCAGCGTCTGCAGCCGAGAAAGCCTGTTTTCCACAGCTCTCCACTACATCAAACCCTCCTCGTCTGACTGCAGGCAATTACAGAAGCTCTTATCATATTAAGAGCTGCGTTTAATCAAACGGTGGGTTTTTGGCCTCATTATGGGCCACTTCACTGTGCCTGACGGGCCGAGACATTATTTCATTAAATTACGCCGTCCAATTAGACGTGCTTCAATTAAATATCCGAGGTACTAGATTTTAAAAGCCACATGTTCAGTAAAAGTGAGCGAGGGAAACTCTGTGTGAAGTTTACAGCGTAGTTACCGGACCAATCTCGACGTTTGAAATCAATAAGCTTGATAATATCTGATAAACCATCATCTAAGGTGGAGGGAATGTGAACGCTCGGAGTATTTCTGTGCAGTGTGTAATGCAATACTATCCCACAATGCAATGCACTTGATATTGCATGACCTGTGTGATTAATTAAAGGATTAGTTCACTTTTAAATAAACTTTTGCTGATAATTTACTCTCCCCCATGTCATCCAAGATGTCCATGTCTTTCTTTCTGCAGTCGAAAAGAAATTACGGTTTTGGATGAAAACAGTCCAGGGGTTTCCTCCATATAATGGACTTCAATGGGCTCCAAACGGTTCAAATGACAGTTTCAGTGCAGCTTCAAAGGGCTTTAAACGACACCAGATGATGAATAAGGGTCTGATCTAGACAAACCATCAGTTTCTGAGAGAAACCCAGCAGTATTTATGCTATTATTTTACCTCTTAACAGACGAACGTGATCATCTCTGAGCTCCGCCATAACTTCCGACAAGTGAGGTCAAATACGAGCGTGGTCATAGATATATCGATAGTAGATGCCTCATTCTACTGATCCGTGCAGGCGCTAATGAGGCATCTACGTATACATCTATGACCACGCTCGTATTTGACCTCACTTGTCGGAAGTTATGGCTGAGCTCAGAGATGATCACGTTCGTCTGTTAAGAGGTAAAATAATAGCATAAATACTGCTGGGTTTCTCTCAGAAACTGATGGTTTGTCTAGATAAGACCCTTATTCATCATCTGGTGTCGTTTAAAGCCCTTTGAAGCTGCACTGAAACTGTCATTTGAACCGTTTGGAGCCCATTGAAGTCCATTATATGGAGAAAAACCCTGGACTGTTTTCATCCAAAATCTTAATTTCTTTTCGACTGCAGAAAGAAAGTCATGGACATCTTGGATGACATGGAGGAGAGTAAATGATCAGCAAAAGTTGATTTAAAAGTGAACTAATCCTTTAAACTGAAGACTGCCAAGAGACATTTTTAAACAACTTTAAATAAAAAATGCAATATAACCGTATTAATTTACGAGGCGTTAACGACGCCCCTTGCTGAATTAAACATGCAACATAATGGGGTCATGTAACAACAAAGCAACACTAGTGTTTGATTATTTAACACACAGGCGCATACGGTTTCACACACTTCTTAAATAATAACAGGAAATATGCACTACTGTACACCAATCAGGCATAACATTATAACACTGATGATCTCTGTTAGTGGGTGGGATATATTAGGCAGCAAGTGAACACTTTGTCCTCAGAGTTGATGTGTTAGAAGCAGGAAAAATGGGCAAGCGTAAGGATTTGAGCGAGTTTGACAAGGGCCAGATTGTGACGGCTAGAGGACTGGGTCAGAACATCTCCAAAACTGCAGCTCTTGTGGGGTGTTCCCGGTCTGCAGTGGCCAGACTCTATCAAAAGTGGAGGACCAGTGGAGAACCGGCCACAGGGTCATGGAGGACCAGTGGAGAACCGGCCACAGGGTCATGGAGAACCAGTGGAGAACCGGCCACAGGCTCATGGAGAACCAGTGGAGAACCGGCCACAGGGTCATGAAGGACCAGTGGAGAACCGGCCACAGGGTCATGAAGGACCAGTGGAGAACCGGCCACAGGGTCATGAAGGACCAGTGGAGAACCGGCCACAGGGTCATGGAGGACCAGTGGAGAACCGGCCACAGGGTCATGGAGAACCAGTGGAGAACCGGCCACAGGGTCATGAAGGACCAGTGGAGAACCGGCCACAGGGTCATGGAGAACCAGTGGAGAACCGGCCACAGGGTCATGGAGAACCAGTGGAGAACCGGCCACAGGGTCATGAAGGACCAGTGGAGAACCGGCCACAGGGTCATGAAGGACCAGTGGAGAACCGGCCACAGGGTCATGGAGGACCAGTGGAGAACCGGCCACAGGGTCATGGAGAACCAGTGGAGAACCGGCCACAGGGTCATGAAGGACCAGTGGAGAACCGGCCACAGGGTCATGGAGGACCAGTGGAGAACCGGCCACAGGGTCATGGAGAACCAGTGGAGAACCGGCCACAGGGTCATGGAGGACCAGTGGAGAACCGGCCACAGGGTCATGGAGGACCAGTGGAGAACCGGCCACAGGGTCATGGAGAACCAGTGGAGAACCGGCCACAGGCTCATGGAGAACCAGTGGAGAACCGGCCACAGGGTCATGAAGGACCAGTGGAGAACCGGCCACAGGGTCATGGAGGACCAGTGGAGAACCGGCCACAGGGTCATGAAGGACCAGTGGAGAACCGGCCACAGGGTCATGGAGGACCAGTGGAGAACCAGCCACAGGGTCATGAAGGACCAGTGGAGAACCGGCCACAGGGACATGGAGGACCAGTGGAGAACCGGCCACAGGGTCATGGGGGACCAGTGGAGAACCGGCCACAGGGTCATGAAGGACCAGTGGAGAACCGGCCACAGGGTCATGAAGGACCAGTGGAGAACCGGCCACAGGGTCATGGAGGACCAGTGGAGAACCGGCCACAGGGTCATGAAGGACCAGTGGAGAACCGGCCACAGGGTCATGGAGGACCAGTGGAGAACCAGCCACAGGGTCATGAAGGACCAGTGGAGAACCGGCCACAGGGTCATGGAGGACCAGTGGAGAACCGGCCACAGGGTCATGAAGGACCAGTGGAGAACCGGCCACAGGGTCATGGAGAACCAGTGGAGAACCGGCCACAGGGTCATGGAGGACCAGTGGAGAACCGGCCACAGGCTCATGGAGAACCAGTGGAGAACCGGCCACAGGGTCATGAAGGACCAGTGGAGAACCGGCCACAGGGTCATGGAGGACCAGTGGAGAACCGGCCACAGGGTCATGGAGGACCAGTGGAGAACCGGCCACAGGGTCATGGAGGACCAGTGGAGAACCGGCCACAGGGTCATGGAGGACCAGTGGAGAACCGGCCACATGGTCATGGAGGACCAGTGGAGAACCGGCCACAGGGTCATGAAGGACCAGTGGAGAACCGGCCACAGGGACATGGAGGACCAGTGGAGAACCGGCCACAGGGTCATGGAGGACCAGTGGAGAACCGGCCACAGGGTCATGAAGGACCAGTGGAGAACCGGCCACAGGGTCATGAAGGACCAGTGGAGAACCGGCCACAGGGTCATGGAGGACCAGTGGAGAACCGGCCACAGGGTCATGAAGGACCAGTGGAGAACCGGCCACAGGGTCATGGAGGACCAGTGGAGAACCGGCCACAGGGTCATGGAGGACCAGTGGAGAACCGGCCACAGGGTCATGAAGGACCAGTGGAGAACCGGCCACAGGGTCATGGAGAACCAGTGGAGAACCGGCCACAGGGTCATGGAGGACCAGTGGAGAACCAGCCACAGGGTCATGAAGGACCAGTGGAGAACCGGCCACAGGGTCATGAAGGACCAGTGGAGAACCGGTCACAGGCTCATGGGCGGATAATGCGCCGCCTCAAAGCACAAATCCTTCAGGAATGGTTTGAGGAGCACAACAACGAGTTTGGCCTCCAAATTCCCCAGATCTCAATCCAATCGAGCATCTGTGGGATGAGCTGAACAAACAAGTGGCCTCGCAACTCACAGGACTTAAAGGATCTGCTGCTAACATCTTGGTGCCAGATACCACAGCACACCTTCAGGAGTCCACGCCTTGATGTTATCATGCCAGCAAAATATTATGCCTGATAGGTGTATAATCACAAGTTTGGGGTCTTTTGAAAGAAATGAATATTTTATTCAGCAAGATGCAAATATCCACAGACACACGAGCTCTACCTGATTTTGGACAGGTGTTTAAACTCAAGGCCAGTGCACAAGGTGTGTCCATCCGTCATCTGCACGCGCAGCATTCTGGGAGCCGCCTGAGACTCCTCGTGGTCTTTCGGAGCGGCGACATTACGAATCTTCTGCACCTGAAGGACACACGGACCGTCCAACTGTGGAAGAAAGATTCGCATCACACACACAGATAAAACACAGGATGTGATGGATCGAGTGCAGGTTTAAACACACAGTCATGTGCTTTCACTTCTGCTCAAGCGTCTGATTTTCTCTTTAATAACAGCGCCATCTTGTGGGCAGCATTAGCAAGTGCATGAAGTCTTTTCATTTGCTGGACAGTGCCATCTATGCATTATTCTGGATTCCTGCTTAAATCCAATGGCTAATTCCTATTCACTCTCTAAGTCAAGTCCAGTGAGTGTTAATACCTTTTCTATCCGGCCGCTGTTGATGTCCGCCGGCAGAAAGCTCTTCCCTATGGGTCTCAGATCATTCTGTGGATTATATCATAGTATGATTAGTGTTGATCACATAAGAGTATGCAGAATCTGTGAAAATGTGAATAATTTTAACAAAATAAGAGATATCATACACAATGCATGTTGTTTTTAATTTAAATATCAACCCTCAGGCCCTATAGAGATCCATTCTCTCTTAATGCGTCGTCTTTCCTTCTGGAGCATCAGTGAATGTTTGGACCTCCTTTAATAGTTGAGTTTGAGTCGCTCAACCGTCCTCAGATTTCATAAATCACATAATCAATCGTTTGAATCAATTCAATGACTCACTCATAAACAACTGCCTCATTCCTGAACGAATCAGCGTTTGAACGAATCGTTTGTATCAATGACTCACTCATAAACAACTGCCTCATTCCTGATCAAATCAGTCGTTTGAACAAAATGTTTGATTCAATGACTCACTCAAACAACTGCCTCATTCCTGATCAAATCAGCCATTTGAACAAATCGTTTGATTCAATGACTCACTCATAAACAACTGCCTCATTCCTGATCAAATCAGTCGTTTGAACAAATCGTTTGAATCAATGACTCACTCATAAACAACTGCCTCATTCCTGATCAAATCAGCCGTTTGAACGAATTGTTTGAATCAATGACTCACTCAAACAACTGCCTCATTCCTGAATGAATCGGCCGTTTGTACAAATCATTTGATTCAATGACTCACTCATAAACAACTGCCTCATTCCTGAACGAATCGGCCGTTTGAACAAATTGTTTGAATCAATGACTCACTCAAACAAATGCCTCATTCCTGAACGAATCGGCCGTTTGAACAAATTGTTTGAATCAATGACTCACTCAAACAATTGCCTCATTCCTGAACAAATCAGCCGTTTGTACAAATCATTTGATTCAATGACTCACTCATAAACAACTGCCTCATTCCTGAAACGAATCGTTTGAATCAATGACTCACTCATAAACAATTGCCTCATTCCTGAACGAATCGGCCGTTTGAACAAATTGTTTGAATCAATGACACACTCAAACAATTGCCTCATTCCTGAACGAATTAGCCGTTTGTACAAATCATTTGATTCAATGACTCACTCATAAACGACTGCCTCATTCCTGAAACGAATCGTTTGAATCAATGACTCACTCATAAACAATTGCCTCATTCCTGAACGAATCGGCCGTTTGAACAAATCATTTGAATCAACGACTCACTCATAAACAACTGCCTCATTCCTGAAGGAATCGGCCGTTTGAACAAATCATTTGAATCAACGACTCACTCATAAACAACTGCCTCATTCCTGAACGAATCAGCGTTTGAACGAATCGTTTGTATCAATGACTCACTCATAAACAACTGCCTCATTCCTGATCAAATCAGTCGTTTGAACAAAATGTTTGATTCAATGACTCACTCAAACAACTGCCTCATTCCTGATCAAATCAGCCATTTGAACAAATCGTTTGATTCAATGACTCACTCATAAACAACTGCCTCATTCCTGATCAAATCAGTCGTTTGAACAAATCGTTTGAATCAATGACTCACTCATAAACAACTGCCTCATTCCTGATCAAATCAGCCGTTTGAACGAATTGTTTGAATCAATGACTCACTCAAACAACTGCCTCATTCCTGAATGAATCGGCCGTTTGTACAAATCATTTGATTCAATGACTCACCCATAAACAACTGCCTCATTCCTGAACGAATCGGCCGTTTGAACAAATTGTTTGAATCAATGACTCACTCAAACAATTGCCTCATTCCTGAACAAATCAGCCATTTGTACAAATCATTTGATTCAATGACTCACTCATAAACAACTGCCTCATTCCTGAAACGAATCGTTTGAATCAATGACTCACTCATAAACAATTGCCTCATTCCTGAAACGAATCGGCCATTTGAACAAATTGTTTGAATCAATGACTCACTCAAACAATTGCCTCATTCCTGAACAAATCAGCCGTTTGTACAAATCATTTGATTCAATGACTCACTCATAAACAACTGCCTCATTCCTGAAACGAATCGTTTGAATCAATGACTCACTCATAAACAACTGCCTCATTCCTGAACGAATCAGCCGTTTGAACAAATCATTTGAATCAATGACTCACTCATAAACAACTGCTTCATTTCTGAACGAATCAGCCGTTTGAACAAATCGTTTGAATCAATGACTCACTCATAAACAACTGCCTCATTCCTGAACGAATCGGCCATTTGAACAAATCGTTTGATTCAATGACTGACTCATAAACAACTGCCTCATTCCTGAACGAATCAGCTGTTTGAACAAATCGTTTGAATCAATGACTCACTCATAAACAACCGCCTCATTCCTGAACGAATCAGCTGTTTGAACAAATCGTTTGAATCAATGACTCACTCATAAACAACTGCCTCATTCCTGAACGAATCAGCTGTTTGAACAAAATGTTTGAATCAATGACTGACTCATAAACAACCGCCTCATTCCTGAATGAATCAGCCATTTGAACAAAATGTTTGAATCAATGACTCACTCATAAACAACCGCCTCATTCCTGAACGAATCAGCCGTTTGAACAAATCGTTTGAATCAATGACTCACTCAAAAACAACCGCCTCATTCCTGAACAAATCAGCCGTTTGAACAAATCGTTTGAATCAATGACTCACTCATAAAGAGCCATTCATTTTCTGGATGTGTCCAACTGCTCTTTTGACAGCTTTTGTGATGAATATTTTGTGAATATATGAAAAGGCTTAACGTCGCGCCCTGCAATGACATCAATATAAGAGTTAACGAGGGAAAGGGGAAATCACTTACATTCAATGCTACTTGTATGATGTCAGTCAGTGATGTTTTCTCCTTCTCTGAAGAACTTTTACACTCCTCTATTCCTTCATCGGTCAGGAACCTGTGAGGAAAAGTGTCGATTTGGAGCAAACCAGTGTGATTTACGCCAATCATTCAGACACAGACATAATCATCCTCGAGCAATGGACTCCCAACCTGTATTCAGACTACTCGTTTATCACTTAAGATTTAAATGTGATTATTGTGAATCAATTGTGTGTGTGTGTGTGTGTGTGTGTGTGTGTGTGTGTGTGTGTGTGTGTGTGTGTGTGTGTGTGTGTGGTAAATGAAACCGCACGCCTGCTCCAGTCATTCACAGAGACAGAAACATGCAGGATTCAGTCTTTTTGCGGCTTAATATTCACAGACACTAGTATATATGGCAATTTGATTTAAGCGACTGACCAATGTTTTATTTATTAATCAAAACAAATTCTGTGCCATTCCGCAAATACGTTTTTATGACTGGATTCCGCCTGCATTGTGGAAATGAATCCTTATGAAAGTTTAGTCAAGAGTAGTGAGCGATTTATTTATGTTTGTTTGTTGGTCTTTTGTTGTTTGATGAACATTAACGCAGACGCAGCAGGAATATTACAGTATAATCGTGGATTAGATATTACACAGCTCTTCACGCAGTTCATTAATAAACCATCGGTTAAATCGGCCTCTCTTATGCTATAGCCGATATGCCCATGGTTATAAATCGATTAAAAAAAACGGCCGATAAATATCGAGGGCCGATGCATCCCCTAGAAGAGACATTAAAAATAGTAATGTTTCCAAACTTTTGACCAGTACTGTAAATAAATATCAAGCCTTAAACTCGTCAAATTCTGAAAGATGCTGTTAATTGTTCAGAAACACTTTACAATAAAGGTTGTGTTAGTTAATATTAGATAATGCATAAGTTAACATGAACACCTGTAGCGTTACAGCGTTTGTAAGGTTGTCTGTACATATTTGGGTCAAAGACGAAATAGGGGTTTTTCAAGCATTAAAAAAATAAATGTGTAATACAGCTTTAAATGTAGTTTTTTCCTGTACATTAGAATGCGTCATGTTTAATTTTATATTTTCTTGAAATAATGACTATCACACATTTTTTACGATGATTTACAGAAGACACCCACTAAAATGTCATTCAGTGTAAGAATATTTATGTATCAGAAAATCTTATTAGGCATATTTAAAACAGGAATCATTTGATGGCATATTAAAAGACTTTTAAAAGATTAATTAATTGTAATTTTTAAATCTTTGCCACTATCCTTCAAACCACTAGGTTTATTTGCCAGCAAGAAGTTTTTGTAAGGAAGTGAAAATCATTTAATACAATTTTGTATGATCACATTATTTTATATATTTTAATGATTACAGGTTAGAATAAGTATATTGTTTAATTTTTTACATAAATATATCTGTTCCACTGAATGAAAAAAGCATTACCCTGAATGACGAAACTTCTACTTCAGCTTATATTGCAGGCCATCTATATCAAAAAGTGAGCTTGACCAGTAAAGTTAATCATAATTATTCACAACATCTACTTATTTTTAAAAAATTCTAACAATATAAATGTTTTTTTGGCATTTCACTGAATGACGTGCGGTTTTGTAACTGAGGATACCACACCATGAAAAGGTGGAATTATCAAATATTTAAGAGCAATGAATTCACTTTTCTGCAGCTCCACATGGTCTTCAGGGCCTTATGATGATGTCACAGATCTGTTTATGATATGATTTCAGAATGGCTTCTTGATCCTGTTACACTGAATGATCTCTTACAAACTGGATTTTCGGGACAAAAGTCCCCTGGTTATTTAAATACTTAAAAAAATAACCTTTTAAAATAACACAGCCAACACATATTTGAAAATGCCAAGAAAACAAATGTATTTTTTTACTTGTTATTTTATACATTTATTTAAAGATGTAATGGCAAAATCAAAGTCCGGACCATTACGCTGAAGGACAATTTTGCACTTTGGAACATTATTTCCCCTAAATGTTGACATTTTATTTTGACAAAAGTTATTTGAAATAGTAGACAGTTTACTTGCATTTAACACGTTTTTAATGTATATAAAATGACTTTTGTAAACATAATTTGATGCGGACACCAAAATTGTGACCCATTTACATTAGTTTAACTCATTTCCAACTCACATCTTACTCTAACGGTAAGAATGTTGTTGTGTATCTTAACATCATTAAACAAATCCTGTAGTAAAAGTAATTTTGAGAACCTTATTCTCAATACCTGATGTGTTAACATTTATAGGTTCATTACGAAGCAGTAAATAATAATAATAAAGGCTTTGTTAATGGCAAGTCATGTTAATAAAAGTCTACAAATGTTAGTAACACACATCAGGCAATGTTGAAATACTGTACACTTTACAATAAGAGTCACAAAATACAGTAATACATGCTTTGTTGAATTTAAATGATAGTAAAGTTTCCACTGGTGAATTATGTTTACCAACAGCCCAAAATAATGTTGATAAGGTACACAACAGCATTATGTTTACCTTTAGAGTAAGATGTGAGTTAAATATGTTCGTCCTTAGTGTGTGTGTGTGTGTGTGTGTGTGTGTGTGTGTGTGTGTGTGTGTGTGTGTGTGTGTGTGTGTGTGTGTGTGTGTCAACATATACCTAAACTAATGTAACTATGTACAGAAAGACAACCTTATAAACAAAGTAAAGCTACAGGTGTTGTTCATGTTAGCTAATACAACCTTATAAAGTGTTACCAACTGACGTGTTTAATTAATGGAGATTGTGATCGTTGACATGACAGTCCAAACTGATTAAAATGCTATCGATTTAAAACTTCAGCAGCTGGTTATTAAAATATCAGACATGACATATATAACATATGTATTAATAATTTACTGGTAATGGACTAGCAGTTAATAAATGTTGAATATCGTGCTAATCATTTAGTCGCTATCTGCACCCAACAGCCAGAGAGAGAGAAATAATCTAATGAAGTGGTTTAAACCGCTGTTAAATTAACTTATAAAGTCAAACTGCGCGAGTGAATGAATGTAAACATGAGTTAGCATCGTTAGCATGTTAGCCGTTGGCCCTCAGGAAAGACTCACCAGCCCTCTTGAATGAGCGCCGAGCTCAGATCGCACATCTTCACACACACGCGGGAGTCTGTGAGGGGTCACTGTCGGAAATTTCACCGGTTTCACATTCTGTGTTACTCGGGATTCGCTTCTACACCGTTAGCCGCTCCTGCTACCGGACAAAGACGGGAGACGTCACGCGCGCACTTCCGGGTCAAAGTGGAGCCGCGCGGCTGACGCACAGCTCGAATACAATTCATGTTACACAAAAATATGGAACAAATTGCAATTGGAATAATTTTCCTGCTACAACTACTAAAGAATAAATAAAGATGTGGTCCTTACAACAAAAAAGTGTCTTTCAAAATAATAAATAGATTTATACCCGGTCAAACATTTCATGGCTAAAGTAAATATAAAACTGATATTGATACAAAATGCTCATTTTGCGAAATTTACACATTTATTAAAGATAATATCCATCAAGATATATCTACAGCTTTTAAAGACATTATTTTTGGATGCTTTGATTCTAAAAAATAATGCTTGCTTTGTTATATTTCATAAACATTGTTTATATTTCATTTATCTTCTTTGCAAATGTGATATCCATAAAAATAAGTTTACCAACAACAAACTTAAAAATTATATATATATATATATATATATATATATATATATATATATACATATATATATATATATATATATATATATATATATATATATATATATATATATATATATATATATATATACAAATAATTTCTCAATACAATTAGATCTTCTGTAAATAATAAAGTATGTATATATAGATTAATATCTTATCCTCATATTCTTTTATTTTCCTTTAGTTATATATTTCAGCTAATCATATTAACTCATCTTTTCTCATCTGTATTCTGATGATATTGAACATATTGTTAATACATATTGTATACAAAGTTGTACATCATAAACGTGTCATATCTGTATTTTTGCAATAAAAAAGGTTAAAAATTGTCACACTGTACTGTCATATTTAGTATTTAAATCAAGTTGTATTGTACAAATGTTATTTATTTTATTCCAATATTGTTGTGTTATTTATTTATTTGAATACATTTATTATTTTATTATTATGTAAAGTGACATTTGAGGTACAATTCTGAGTATTAGAAAAATAACCACACATATTTAACACATAATCACCTGTAAACTGATTGTATTTACACTGCATACGTTTAATCCTATTCCTGACTTTTCCTTAGTTAATAAACTCTCCCTTCATCACAGGTGCATACAATTTTGTGAGTTTTTCTACATTATTTATCTACACACACACACACACACACACACACACACACACACACACACACACACACACACACACACACACACACACACACACACACACACACACACACACACACACACACACACACACACACACACACACACACACACACACACACACACACACCCCTCTCCTGTTCATTTCTGCTTATTGCTGTTTTTTTGTTGGTTTTATTTACTTTTTAAAAACAAATTTCTTATTCTAAAGTTCATTATTGTTATACATTTGGATTATTGAAATAAATAATATCTGATCACAATAAAATATTGTATTTTAGTGGCAACTTATGGGCATTATTGCATTAACAAGACACTTCAAAAGACCTCGAACAACAACAACAAATTCTAAACTTTGACAAAAATACTGATTTAATGTATTTTGTAATGTTTAAATATACATATTCACAAAATATTCATGACGAAAGCTGTTATAAGAGCAGTTGAATGGATCTCGATGGGCCTCTGCTGGAGAGATGTGGTCATTACACTTTCTTTCTAAAACCAGTATTATCTGCAAAAAATATTTCTAACCAGCAGATGGCAGAATTCTGCCTCTAACACACACACACACACACAATATCCAGAAACAACTCATATTTAATTCAGACAATCATTATAGTGGTTTTTTTTTTATAAAAATGTAATATTTCATATGCATGCTAATGCTGTAGAGGAACAATTTTGCAGTAAACAGGTAAGACAAAATACTTAATATCCCCCAAAACACAGAATAAACATAGAAATACATATATAATTTGTATTACTAAAATGTATATATTTTGTACAATAACTCAATACATGTTTTGGGTCCCAAAGACGAGGACCGTAAACAGGAAACGAGGCGCATACATGAGTATATGAGGGTTCACACACTGTAAGAGTGAGCTTTACTCTGGGCTTCATGTTTTACTGCACTATTGCTGTGAATGAATCTGAAGTTTGGATGCATTATCTGACATCTCTGGACTGTGTTACATTTCTTTCTGTGTAACATAAAAGAAAATCATTTGAGTCCGGTTTTGTTGTTGTTTTTTTGTCCATACAATATTCAATGGTAGGCTATGGTTTGGTTGCCGAACATTCTTCTAAATATCTTCTTTTGTGTTTCACAGAAGAGAGAAAGTCATACAGGTTTGGAACGACATGAGAGTGAGTAAAAGATGACAGAATTTAATAGCAGTTTGCTTTACTGCATACTAGCTCAAGATCAGTGCTTTACTGTCAAGTGCGTTTCTGTGTGACAAAAGTGCAATATTGTGTTATTTGCATTTGCAGTAAATCCGATAATATCCATCATTATTTGTCCCTGTCTTAGTTTTATTTATTTACTCCAATTTAAGGCCCTAACCCCAACAAAAACCTTCACGGGGCACTCATGGGCCGGAAGCGTATGTTTGGCCTGGGCTGAATTTGAGGCCCTTCCCAGCCCTGGCTGTGTTCCTCACACTTCTGAAGCCACTTCAACACCCTTTCATCTGAACTTTGGCTCATACTTCCATCTGTAGGGACAGAGAACATCAGTTTGATGGGAGACACTGAACATCATTTCACATTATTAGGAAATAAGGAACACATTAAGAAAAGGATTTGCTTGAAAGGTGCAGTGTGTAAGTTTTTGTGGCATCTAGTGGTGAGGTTGTGAATTGCAAACGCTCACTCCTCCCTTTCAAAGCACATAGAGAAGCTACGGTGGCCCACACAGGACAAAGATGTCGTCGTCTGAGACAGCAGAGCGACTAGCGCTCTGTAGAGAAGTTTTTAGGGCAGGGGTGTCCAAACTTTTTTAAAAGGGGCCCAGATTCCATATATATATATGGGGACATGGTGCTCATAAAGGGATGGACATGGTCAGAAACAATGCTCAGGTAGGCCGTGGCATTTAAACCATGCCCAATTGGCACTAAGGGGCCTAAAGTGTGCCCAGAAAACATCCCCCACACCATTACACCACCACCACCAGCCTGCACACTGGTAACAAGGCATGATGGATCCATGTTCTCATTCTGTTTACGCCAAATTCTGACTCGACCATCTGAATGTCTCAACAGAAATCCAGACTCATCAGACCAGGCAACATTTTTCCAGTCTTCAACTGTCCAATTTTGGTGAGCTTGTGCAAATTGTCGCCTCTTTTTCCTATTTGTAGTGGAGATGAGTGGTACCCGGTGGGGTCTTCTGCTGTTGTAGCCCATCCGCCTCAAGGTTGTGTGTGTTGTGGCTTCACAAATGCTTTGCATTCGGTTCCTTTATATATATGTGTGTGTTTTGTTTCTTGGAAAAATTTTGAGATTTGACAAAAGCTTGAGCTGACAGTAGAGTAGCTTGTGATAGGACACAGATGTAAATGTATATATATTTAACAATATCTGTAAAATGTTCATAAACCAAAAAGTTTTAATGGGTGAAATTTAAATATTATTAGTGAGTCTATTCTTATTTAAGAACTCTATTTAGATCACCACGGGTAAAACTACGCTGCAAAAAGGCTTTTCTTACTTAGAATTTCTGTCTTTTTCCAAATATCTAAAATTCTTTTTTTACTTTTACTAAGTAAAATGACATACAATATTTTTTCTTGATTTCTGGGGGGAAAAAAATCCAAATGAAGTGAGTTTTTGCTTTAAACAAGCAAAATGATCTGCCAATGGGGTAAAGAAAAATAATATTGTTTCTGTTTGGGACTGAAACAAAATTGAAAAAAGAAACAAGATTTTTTTTTTTTTTTTTTTAAGCAAAAACTCACTTAAATTTCATTTATTTTCCAGAAAACAAGAAAAAAATCTCTCATGTCATTATCTTATCTAGTGACTGCATCTTGATTTTGGAGATACATTTAGACTAGAAACAAGACAAAAACACTAAATAAGAGCATTTTTTTGCAGTGCACACGTGGCAAAAAGAAAAAATATGATTTCTATGTCTAAAATGGTTTTATGATATTTAGTCTATAAACATATAAATACAAATGCACAAAACTGTAAGTTTATGACAAAAATAGTCTGTATTTGGCCTTTATTTCTCACTTACTATCTATGTCTACATTAAAAATTTAATAAAATTAGATATTAACCTACATTTCAGACAAATTACCACAGTTAGTTAGTGTTGCCACAGTAAATCCATTATAAATGTTGGTGAATTGTTGTTTGAAAAGTATTTTAACTGGATCGTCTCAGTGTTTCTCCTAATGTTTCCCTAAAACTAAAGTCTAGAACTGCCACCTTGTGTTGACATTGTGAAACTGCACGATTTGTAAATAATGCATGGCGGGCCACATATAATATATTTTAATAGACATGCTGCGGGCCGTTTGAATTTGGACACCCCTGCTTTAGGGCTACTGTAGAAACATGGCGGCACAAAATGGCGGCTTCACTGTAAGGGACCCGCGGTGTGTGTGGATAGAAACGGCTCATTCTAAGATAATAAATCATAACGGCACATTATGAAAAGTCTTTATACTCCACTGAAAACAAAGTTATGTGTATTATATTGCATAATAGATCCTCATAAATATTACACACTGCACCTTTAAGAGATGTATTTGATGTAACTCACCACTGGATGCTTCAGGATTCTGCAGAATGTTCAAGAGTCCGTCCATTATAATGGCTTCCCATCTGCTTCCTTCTCTCCGGATCTGCTCCTGGAGTTCAGCCGAGACTGAAAGAGGAAAAGGGCACAGAGAGAGTCCTCAAACACAACACACGTCCTCTGAGAAGCTGATTTAAAACACAGTTAGATGTTAACATATGTTAGCGCAAAAGAAAATAAGAGGAAAAAACGATCAATGGCTTAGTGAAATTGTCTTTAGACAGGAGTGCACATCATTTTTTTTGGTTTGTCAAGTCAAGTCATCTTTATTTCTCTAGTTCACACACACACACACACACACACACACACACACACACACACACACACACACACACACACACACACACACACACACACACACACACACACACACACACACACACACACACACACACACACACACACACACACACTCACACACACACACACACACACACACACACACACACACACACACACACACACACACACACTTCAGCTTCACACTGATGACAGGACATGAGTTTAGTTTCAGATCAAAAGCTAAAGCAAGTTTTTGATTGATTCATTTCTGTTGTAAAAACTGATTTCAAAATGTAGAAGCGCATGTACAATATATATATATTGCACAAAATGAAAACAATAATGTAAATATTATTATTATAAGTGTGAATCAAAAAATTTAAAGAGCATTTAAAAAAAATAACAAGCATGATTTCATCTCTTAAATGTCTCAGTGTGTGTTTTGGTCATAATTTAGACTTTTTAAATCTAATTTCAGCTTTTGATCTCCTAATTAGGACTTTTAATCATAATTTAGATTTTTGACTTTAAAATCATATTTTCAACATTTTATCTTATAATTATGACTTAGCATGTCGTATTTTCGACTTTTATCTAATGATGAGGACTTTTAAAATCATATATTTGACTTTTTACCTAATAATGAGGACTTTTAAAATCATATATTTGACTTTTTATCTAATAATTATGACTTAGCATGTCATATTTTCGACTTTTATCTAATAATGAGGACTTTTAAAATCATATATTTGACTTTTTACCTAATAATGAGGACTTTTAAAATCATATATTTGACTTTTTATCTAATAATTATGACTTAGCATGTCATATTTTCGACTTTTATCTAATGATGAGGACTTTTAAAATCATACATTCGACTTTTTATCTAATAATGAGGAATTTTAAAATCATATATTTGACTTTTTATCTAATAATTGTGACTTAGCATGTCGTATTTTATACTTTTTATCTAATAATGAGGACTTTCAAAATATTATTTTCAACATTTTATCTTATAATTATGACTTAGCATGTCTTATTTTTTACTTTTATTCTAATAATGAGGACTTTTAAAATCATATTTTCAGCATTTTATCTCTTAATTATGACTTAGCATGTCATATTTTATACTTTTTATCTAATAATGAGGACTTTTAAAATCCTATTTTCAACATTTTATCTCTTAATTATGACTTAGCATGTCTTATTTTTTACTTTTATTCTAATAATGAGGACTTTTAAAATCATATTTTCAGCATTTTATCTCTTAATTATGACTTAGCATGTCATATTTTATAATTTTTATCTAATAATGAGGACTTTCAAAATATTATTTTCAACATTTTATCTTATAATTATGACTTAGCATGTCTTATTTTTGACTTTTTATCTAATAATGAGGACTTTTAAAATCATATTTTCAACATTTTATCTTATAATTATGACTTAGCATGTCTTATTTTTGACTTTTTATCTAATAATGAGGACTTTTAAAATCATATTTTCAACATTTTATCTTATAATTATGACTTAATGTCATATTTCTGACTTTTTATCTAATAATGAGGACTTTTAAAATCATATTTTCAACATTTTATCTAATAATGAGGACATTTAAAATCATATCTTCAACATTTTATCTCTTAATTATGACTTTATGATAAATGAATTGAGCTGATCAGTAATATAGTTGAATATTTAGTGTATTATGTCCCTCAAGGGAGCACCATTCCTGGTGTTAAAGTAACGAGCTCATTGTAAGTGTGCTTAGCCCTGTAATTGCTGTATGGGTTTTGAAATTACACAACTTACAGCTCGGAGTGTCTACCATGCTATTGTCACTTTTCACGTCTATCCCAGCGTCTGACTCTTCATCTCTACATCCAGGGAAAGTCATCCCCAATTCCTTGATCTTCCTTTTGATGGCATTACACCTGTTGCTCAACTCCTGGTTTATTAACTTCTCCACTTGATCGGTGCTCATCTTCTCATCATCTTGTTGTGTGTCAGACTCATGGGTTTTCACTTCTGCAGCACAGTGTGTGTTGAGATGGAACAGACTGTTTTCTGCCACCATCTCCTCGACCTTCAGGAGCAGATCCGTGACCTGAGCTCGGTTCCTCTTATCCGTGTTGTCAAAGACGTGATATCGGTTCCTGCACTTCTCAATCAGCCACTGAAGAGCGTCTCCTTCACTCTGGATGTGCTGCTCGATGGACACGTCTGGAAACCTGTCGCCCCATGTGAACAGGACCACGGTGTGTCTCCAGACGTCCTCTCCCAGGATGGCCATGTACTCTTCAATGATTCTCCTCTGCTCGCTCTGGAATGAAGTGTCCACAGGAATGACCAGGATGATGGCGTGAGGGAACTGCATGTGCTGGGATTGGCTGATGCTCTCCAGGATTGTGGCCTGAGCGAACCTTGGGTTGAATTTAGACGAGAAGTACTTCCAGCAGCCCGGAGTGTCCAACACTGAGATCCTCTTGCCGTTTACTTCACCGGAATATTTCGGGCACTTTTCTGTCCCTTCGGTTTCCACTTTTACATTATTAAAGATCGTGTGTATGGACGAACTCTTCCCGGAAAGGATCCATCCAAGCAGAACAATCCTCATTTCTGAGAACGGAGCCACAGCTTCTTGAAGAAAACATGAAAAATGTAAATAAAATACGTATTATTTGCATGTTTGAAATGTGTACATAATAACTCGTTCTTTATTCTGGCTATTTTATGTAACCCCCCCGGGCCTCTATGGTCAGAAATGACCAAAACATTTTACGCTTTTAAATTTGAGGGTTTATTTTGACACTTGGCTCCTTCATGGTTAAAAATGACCGACATGCAACATGAATGTGAAATACGAAAGGATATTAAAACGATTAGGCATAACATTATAACACTGATGATCTGTTAGTGGGTGGGATATACAACCCCAAATCAGAAAAAAGTTGGGACAGTATGGAAAACGCAAATAAATAAAAAAAAGAAGTGATTTCTAAATTTACTTTGACCTGTATTTCATTGCAGACAATATGAACACAAAATATTTCATGTTTTGTCTGGTCAACTTCATGTCATTTGTAAATATGCATCCTTTCCTGTCATTCAGACCTGCAACACATTTCAAAAAAAGTTGGGACAGGAGCAATTTAGGGCTAGTAATGAGGTAAAATGGTTAAATAATGATGTGATTTGAAACAGGTGATGTCAACAGGAGATTGTAATTATGATTTGGTACACAAGCAGCATCCAAGAAAGGTCTAATCCTTTAGGAGCAAAGATGGGCCGAGGATCGCCAGTTTGCCAACAAATACGTGAGAAAATTATTGAAATGTTTAAAAACAATGTTCCTCAAAGAAAGATAGGAAGAGATTTGGATATTTCACATTCAACAGTGCATAACATAATTAAAAGATTCAAGGAATCTGGAGCAATTTCAGTGCGTAAAGGACAAGGGCGCAAGCCTAAGCTGAACAACCGTGATCTCCGATCCCTCAGGCGGCACTGCATCAAGAATCGTCATCATCTAGAAGCGATATCACCACATGGGCTCAGGACTACTTTGGCAAACCTTTGTCAAGTACCACAATACGTAGTTACATCCACAAATGCCAGTTAA
>NC_137112.1:3020691-3058191 GCF_949357685.1 Gobio gobio | reverse complement strand
GTGTGTCTCTAGCTCCGCCCACTGCACGCCTCCACGGACTCGGCTGTTTTCAGAAAGAATTGGTGCAGTGTATCTGTCTTTTATAAATCTGATAAACTAAAGACTCTTGTGAGATATGAAGGATCAACACTACTCTACAGATACTCCAGATTAACATCAGACTGGCAGAAACTTTAAAAAACATCATCATGCAAAACCACAAAGTTTTCAGAGTAATATAAAAACCTGGTACCAACTAGAAAACAAAGGCTCTGGAGAGGAATGTTAATAGATGTAGAGCACGATATAAAGGTCTTAACAGTTGTTTACAGTAGAGAACGCCTCTAGATGGTTTATATATCACAGCAAAGCAAACAGTTGAGAGCGTAGCAGACGATACTTTACCCTCCATCATGCACTCCTTCTGTTTTGTTTTCCAGAACAAAAACCTGGAAGGAAAGCAAATCAAACCTTAGTATGATACAATTTTACAATAAAATCAATTAAAAAAGTAAGTGTACTCAACGCACCCTAGGATGAAAAGCACATTTCAGCTTGAGCTTCTGGTGCCTTGACACGAGTGAGTGTGTGTATGCGAAACGCCTCTGTTCACGTCAGAACCAGAACTTCAGGTCTGGCTAGTGTTATTTAAACCTGTCCTGAAGCACCCGTACCCTGCACATGTCTCTCTTATCAAACATACACATTTTAGTTCTTAAACTCCATTACTTGAGTAAAAGTAAAAGTACTACTGGTTAAATATTACTCCATTACAAGTGAAAGTTGTAAAGATAGATTTTTACTTAAGTAAAAGGACAGAAGTACTTGCTTTTAAAAGTACTTAAGTATCAAAAGTAAAAGTAAACGCATTATTTTATTATTATTGCACTGTTGTATGAATGCAGGCTGTTCCATCCCATCATGGTGGTTTTAGTCAGTCATGCTCCATCTGACATGCTAGCATACCTTGAACTCATTTAAATACTTGCTTAAAAGTTACAAAGCTCTCATTAAAGTCAAAATCATACTAGAAAAGAAAGGTTTCTACATTGTGTTTATTTGACAGGATTATGTAAAACATATTTCTGAAAGGACTTCAGTTAACATTATTAGCCCAACTACGCTTTTGCATGCTAACTAACATCATTGTGGAACGTTAGCTATGTGTTAGCGCTCTATCCTCAAGGCTATGGCAACTTGGCGGGTAAATCTATAAAAATCATTTGACCAACCAAATTTCATACCAGTGTTCATTTTGACAGCAAATTTTGATTTAGTTTGTATATGATATAGTCTTTTGACTATAACATTTTAGGGTTCTGAATTGTTTCAGTCTAGTTTTAATTGACTATAATAAGATTTTAGTAGATTCAATAGACTAAAATGTAGTTCTTGTGGTCTGGCGTCTGAGAGGCAGCTTTCTGTGTGCACTTTCGTATCGTCGCACTTTTTTAAACTTATCCACGTCTGCTCTTCTGAATTTTAACTTTTAAGTATGACTATGTTTGCTCGTACTGCGTCTGGAACTGTTGTCTTCTATTTTGCCATCAATTGATTTATGTTCAAAAAATACTTGGAAATTACTGAACTTCATGTGATCCTACAAGAGTGATTACTGATAGGCTGTCTGCAAAAAAAAAACAATCACGTTTTAAAGAAGAAAACAGATAATGCATTGTCTTTCAAAGTGGCTACGACTTTCTACTAAGAAGGCCTTGATAGAAATGTAATGGAGTAAAAAGTATGATTTTTGTCTTTCAAATGTAGTGAAGTAAAAGTCATACGTTTCCAAAAGAAATACTACTCAAGGAAAGTACAGATACTCAAAAAGTGTACTTAAGTACAGTACTCAAGTAAATGTACTTAGTTAGGGGAGAACCGGGGCGAAAGTAACAATGCGATTTTCTCCGAGCCCTGAATACATTTGCATTTCAAGCTCTGACAGCACGTTCAGCACAACCCTTGACGGATCTGCCAAATATCACGTGATTCCGCCATCATTTCCCGCGGTTAGGTCCGAAATGCAGTTTTCAAGTACGGCAAGTATATTAATGAAGCGGTACTTTTTTTCTAATTACAAGTTGTGTTTCTTGTTTCATGTGTCACAGTAATGATCAATCTGGTTATTTAGTGCTATTACACACCCTGAAGGTTTGTCTTTTCAGAGTTTTTCAGTATAAAAGTAAATCGTGTTTAAATGTCAGGACTTCCTGTCGGGACGAAAGTAACACTTGTTACTTTTGTCCCGCTATTATATATATAATGCATATTATGCTAATTTAATTTAATATTGTTATATACTGTTGAAGAAAAATCTTGTCAAATAGATTTACATTGCAAATAAAAATTTGTACATTTGGTTACATTTGAAATATTTGATGATCTTTAACATTTAAAATGAAAATGTAATTTAATATTTTTTTTTTCAAAGATAAAGGACAAAATATGTTTGCAGTTACATATTAACAAGGTCATAGTCAGGTATGTTTAATAAAAACAAGAGTAACACAAAAAAATCTAGCTTGTGTTGTTGTTTTACTTTCGTCCCACCTGATGGGGTCAAAAGTAACAATGTGCAGCTTCTGTTCAAAGTGAAATTATACTGTAGTCGTTCTACATTTGTACAAAATACCACCTGCTATTGATAGACCACACTCGGTCTAAAACATTATCTTTTAAAATGATGTTTTTCTGAAAAATGGTACTTTCGTCCCTGCTCTCCCCTACTGTCCACTTCTGATCAGGTGTGATAAATGAGGGAGACACACAAAATTGACTAGTGTTTCTCAACGGGGGCTTTGGAAGCATGATTTTTGAAAGGGGTGCGTTCACGAGTTTACACCAAAGATCGAGGCAAGACGATTAAACATGTACTTATTAGCTTATGAAGGTCAGTGCTAAATGAAAAAATGGGATCTTTAGACAAAATAAAGCCGCGCCTCCACCGCAGGGTCTAAATTAAGTTCTGGGTAAATATTTCCGCCTCCAAACGGCCCTGCTTGCGAGGTAGTACTTTTTCAAAGCTCGGGAACTTTTGGGGGTGGGACTTGCTGATTGGTTGAGCTCACACAGCATTTTATTTCAACCGGCATTTTTAAAAGTCTTGCGAGGTTCGTTCTGCGTTCAGTAAATTTCAGTCTTGCTCTTTCTGTCCGATGGCGTGCGTTCGTCTCAGCAATCTCACGCTCAATGTCCGTAATAACTGATAATAACAGACGTTGTCTTATTTTAGATCTAGCTTTCAGAATACGCTTTAGTATCAGTGCTCGTCTCTTTTCCGCCGTTTTGTTAATTACCTCTTTAGTAAACCAATACAAAAGCAGCAAAAGCAGCGCTGCTTGAGTCTCCTTCACGCAAAAATGATTAACGTTACTGTCCGTCGCTGACTGGAGGAGCAGTCGCGCGCAGTCCCACGTCTTTGGGCTAATTTGCCTAATCTTCACAGTACTTTAGACCAGGGGTTTTCAAACTGGGCTCCGGGGAGCCCCTGGGGGCCGCAAAGGAGTGAGGGGGTTAAATTAACATACAAAACATGCACAAAAATAAATAAGTATATAAATACATTTGCTTAATTTCTTATTTATAAATTTGCTTAAAAGTGTAGAGAAAAGTAAGTATAAAATTGAGTAAATAATGAGATTAAAATAAATAAATAAATGATTGAATGGTAAATGAACATAT
The DNA here is from genome assembly GCF_949357685.1 of Gobio gobio. Lineage (NCBI taxonomy): Eukaryota > Metazoa > Chordata > Actinopteri > Cypriniformes > Gobionidae > Gobio > Gobio gobio. Next base: position 3,054,531 of record NC_137112.1, on the reverse strand, counting down.
GATAAACATGTAAAAAGTAAATAAATAAAAAAATGAGATTAAATTAAATATATGTGGAAAAGTCAGTAAAAACCTGAATATAATAAAAATAATAATAACAAAATTATTAAATAAATATGCAAACTTTTAGAGAAAAAACACGTGTATATATAAAAAAAAAAAAATTCTCTAAAAGTTTACATATTAATTTAATAATTTTGTTATTTTTAAAAAATTTGTTAAAATTAATTCGGTTAAGATTAACGATTAATATAAATTAATAAAAATTGGATTTAAATAAATAAATGATGCAATTAACAGTGCATTCTTAAGTGAGTAGAGAAGATATATAATAAAGGAACTTAATAGAAACTAATGTTAGATATTTAATTGTATTAATCGGGTGTTTATAAAAGACAGATGTCTTTTAAATTTCAGGACGGGGGTCCCTCACACGAGGATGTTCATATTTGGGGGTCCGTGGGATCTTAAAGTTTGAAAAGCCCTGCTTTAGACCGCAGTGGAAACGCAGACAGTAGCAGATCTGGGGGGAAAAAGTTCCTGGTACAAATTGTTCCGGGTAATTTCGGTGGAAACGGGGCTTAAGATCAACATCATCCTGTTCAAAAGTTTTCACCCCCTGCTCTTAAAGGGACAGTTCACCCTAAAATCTCCCTCAACTTGCAACTTGTTCCAAACCTAGGGGCGCCGCTAGCAATTTTGGGCCCTCTGAAAGAATATGATGTTGGGCCCCTACCGCACCAACCTAGCTATCCAAAATCTTTGTCTGCAATTTAATAATACTGACCAATTAAGCTCCACTCGCTCAACCCAGAATGCCCCAATTGGTCGATGAAACATTGATTAAAATAAAGATACAATTGATACAAAATGAAATTTTCTTTAAAGAAAGGCTTTCTACAAAACAGAACTTAATGAAGTGGTCACAATCAAGTCTGACCCACTCTATGTCTCCTGGCATTGCACATCTTATGATGTGTCCTTGCTGTTCACTTTTCATAATCAACATTGACAGATTATCTACATAGATAGACATAAAAAAATGACATTATACTATTTAAACATAAATATAAAACACAATACATTTTATTATGCATTTTCTCTAACAGTACAGAGAAATTTCATGTCGGAGTGGGATTTGAGCAAATGTCGTTTTACCCATGAGCGCGAGTGGTTCGTGAGTGGAGCGTTTTGCTGGATTTTGCTGGAAATGCAGAAATAAGCCATCATTTTGTTATATTTGTAACTCTTTGGTAGATTATACATTTATAATTTCTATTACATTCCTACTAGTACTATTACTACTAATACAGCCAATCTCTGGGGGCCCCAAATGTGCATGGGCCCTTAGAATCGCGACAATTGTCCCAACTTTCCCCCCCTTAGCGGCGCCCCACCTGTATGTGTGTCTTTGTTCAGCTGAACACAACGGAAGATATTTGTAAGAATGTCAGTAACCAAACTGTTGGTCCCCATTGACTTCCATTGTAGGAAAAAAAAAATGGGGACCAACAACAGTTCTGTTACTGACATTCTTACACACATCTTCCATTGTGTTCAGCAGAAGAAAGAAACACATACAGGTTTGGAACAAGTTGAGGGAGATTTTAGGGTGAACTGCAAGAGCAGGGGGTGAAAACTTTTGAACAGGATGATGTTGATCTTCTTTTGTTTAAAGATCATATTTTTTCAGTTAGCACTGCCCTTCAGGAATTAATAACTACATGTTTCCCAGAAGATAAAATAAGTACAATTTACCCTGTTCATCCAATTCAAAAAGTGTACAAACCTTGATCTTAATGCATGGTGTTTCCTTCTTGAGCATCAAAACTTTTCTTTTTTCTAAGATTGTCTGCATTTTGTGCTTCAAGAAGTGGAAAACTGATTGTTTAAATGTGAACCGCGTACTCTTTGAATCAGTGAGCTGTAACCCTTCTCGAGTTCATATATCCTTCTTGAACACATGATATGGAGATGATATGCTGTGATCATTTACTGTCATGTTTCTATCACACACAGAATCTCATTCCAGCTCGAGGCTTTCACACGTGACAGGTTATGATCCGGATAAACCACTTTATGACACACAACATACGTGAACACTAGCATGCGTTTCTGACATGCTTTTCTGACTTTCTAGAATGTCCAGAATGCTGTAATCTTGTTTTTAAACCAGGCTGTCATCTTTGTTGTTTGTTCCGTGTTTTCATTCTCAATTTTAATTCAGTTCGAGCTTAAAGTATCTACTTCTTTTACATTATCCTGCTTAAATACAATATTGGTAAACAAACGGTGACAAGACAAAGAAATATACAATATAAAAATAACACAAGGTGGCAAGTAATTAAAAAAAAATTGATTAAAAAAAAAGAAAAAACATAATATAAAATTTATCAAGATAATAAATAAAAACCAGAGACGTATGTTTAGGCTGATTTAACATAAATACAGGTTAATCTGTGATCATTTTGCCACCATGTCCATAATCTTCTGGAGCAGCACAGAGTAACGTCATCATCAACAAACTCAAATGTGTCTAATATCATATATACTCTCACCTAAAGGATTATTAGGAACACCTGTTCAATTTCTCATTAATGCAATTATCTAATCAACCAATCACATGGCAGTTGCTTAAATGCATTTTGGGGTGTGGTCCTGGTCAAGACAATCTCCTGAACTCCACACTGAATGTCGGAATGGGAAAGAAAGGGGATTTAAGCAATTTTGAGCGTGGGATGGTTGTTGGTGCCACGGAGTATTTCACAATCTGCTCAGTTACTGGGAATTTCACGCACAACCATTTCTAGGGTTTACAAAGAATGGTGTGAAAAGGGAAAAGCATCCAGTATGCGGCAGTCCTGTGGGAGAAAATGCCTTGTTGATGCTAGAGGTCAGAGGAGAATGAGCCGACTGATTCAAGCTGATAGAAGAGCAACTTTGACTGAAATAACCACTCGTTACAACCGAGGTCTGCAGCAAAGCATTTGTGAAGCCACAACACACACAACCTTGAGGCGGATGGGCTACAACAGCAGAAGACCCCACCGGGTACCACTCATCTCCGCTACAAAGAGGAAAAAGAGGCGACAATTTGTACAAGCTCACCAAAATTGGACAGTTGAAGACTGGAAAAATGTTGCCTGGTCTGAGTCTGGATTTCTGTTGAGACATTCAGATGGTCGAGTCAGAATTTGGCGTAAACAGAATGAGAACATGGATCCATCATGCCTTGTTCCCACTGTGCAGGCTGGTGGTGGTGGTGTAATGGTGTGGGGGATGTTTTCTTGGCACACTTTAGGCCTCTTAGTGCCAATTGGGCATGGTTTAAATGCCACAGCCTACCTGAGCATTGTTCTGACCATGTCCATCCCTTTATGAGCACCATGTCCCCATCCTCTGATGGCTACTTCCAGCAGGATAATGCACCGTCACAAAGCTCCAATCATTTCAAATTGGTTTCTTGAACATGACAATGAGTTCACTGAACTAAAATGGCCCCACAGTCACCAGATCTCAACCCAATAGAGCATCTTTGGTGTTCCTAATATTCCTTTAGGTGTGTGTGTGTGTGTGTGTGTGTGTGTGTGTGTGTGTGTGTGTGTGTGTGTGTGTGTGTGTGTGTGTGTGTGTGTGTGTGTGTGTGTGTGTGTGTGTGTGTGCGTGTGCGTGTGCGTGTGCGTGCATGTGTGAGTATGTTTGCATGTGTGTGTGTGTGTGTATGCGTGTGTGAGTATGTATGCATGTGTGTGTGAGAGTGAGTATATATGTGTGTGTGTGTGTGTGTGTGAGAGAGAGTATGTATGCATGTGTGTGTGTGTGAGAGAGTATGTAGGCATGTGTGTGTGTGTGTGTGTGTGTGTGTGTGTGTGAGAGTGAGTAAGTATGCATGTGTGTGTGTGTATGTGAGTATGTGTGTTTGTATGCGTATGTGAGTATGTATGCATGTGTGTGTGTGTGTGAGAGTGAGTAAGTATGCATGTGTGTGTGTGAGAGAGAGTATGTATGCATGTGTGTGTGTGAGAGAGTATGTATGCATGTGTGCGTGTGTGTGAGAGAGAGTATGTATGCATGTGTGTGTGTGTGTGTGTGTGTGTGTGTGTGAGAGTGAGTAAGTATGCATGTGTGTGTGTGTATGTGAGTATGTGTGTTTGTATGCGTATGTGAGTATGTATGCATGTGTGTGTGTGTGTGAGAGTGAGTAAGTATGCATGTGTGTGTGAGTATGTGTGTGTTTGTATGCGTATGTGAGTATGTATGCATGTGTGTATGCGTGTGTGAGTATGTATGCATGTGTGTGTGAGAGTGAGTATGTATGCGTGTGTGTGTGAGAGAGAGAGAGTAAGGGCCCTATCTTGCACCCAGCGCAATTGACTTTGTACACCGACGCATGTGTCATTCCTATTTTGCACCCGCGCAAAGCGCGCTTTTCCCTCCACAGAAGCACGTCGCTAAACTAGTGAATGAACTTGCGCTCCCTGGGCGCTACCTGTGAACCGCTCCTGGCGTGCGCCTGGTAAATACGCCATAATAATAGCAATCCATAATGGAACTTGCGCACCTGCTTTTAAAGGGAATGTTGGATGACGCTCGGATTGGTTTATTCACGTTACGCCCAAACCACACCTATGAATAATGAAGCTACTTCAGACCAACCCATTTTAGATTTGCGCCGGGCGCAAGAGCCATTTACAGACGTGCTCAAATTTGTTGGTACCCTTACAGCTCATTGAAATAATGCTTCATTCCTCCTGAAAAGTGATGAAATTAAAAGCTATTTTATCATGTATACTTGCATGCCTTTGGTATGTCATAGAATAAAGCAAAGAAGCTGTGAAAACAGATTAATTATTGCTTATTCTACAAAGATATTCTAAAATGGCCTGGGCACATTTGTTGGTACCCCTTAGAAAAGATAATAAAGAATTGGATTATAGTGTTATTTTAAACTAATAGTTTCTTTAATTAGTATCACACATGTCTCCAATCTTGTAATCAGTCATTCAGCCTATTTAAATGGAGAAAAGCAGTCACTATGCTGTTTGGTATCATTGTGTGCACCACACTGAACATGGACCAGAGAAAGCAAAGGAGAGAGTTGTCTGAGGAGCTCAGAAAGAAAATAATAGACAAGCATGGTAAAGGTAAAGGCTACAAGACCATCTCCAAGCAGCTTGATGTTCCTGTGACAACAGTTGCAAATATTATTAAGAAGTTTAAGGTCCATGGAACTGTAGCCAACCTCCCTGGGCGCGGCCGCAAGAGGAAAATCGACCCCAGATTGAACAGAAGGATAGTGCGAATGGTAGAAAAAGAACCAAGGATAACTGCCAAAGAGATACAAGCTGAACTCCAAGGTGAAGGTACGTCAGTTTCTGATCGCACCATCCGTCGCTTTTTGAGCGAAAGTGGGCTCCATGGAAGAAGACCCAGGAGGACTCCACTTTTGACAGAAAAACATAAAAAAGCCAGACTGGAATTTGCTAAAATGCATATTGACAAGCCACAATCCTTCTGGGAGAATGTCCTTTGGACAAATGAGTCAAAACTGGAGCTTTTTGGCAAGTCACATCAGCTCTATGAACACAGACGAAAAAATGAAGCTTTCAAAGAAAAGAACACCATACCTACAGTGAAACATGGAGGAGGCTCGGTTATGTTTTGGGGCTGCTTTGCTGCGCCTGGCACAGGGTGCCTTGAATCTGTGCAGGGCACAATGAAATCTCAAGACTATCAAGGCATTCTGGAGCGAAACGTACTGCCCAGTGTCAGAAAGCTGTGTCTCAGTCGCAGGTCATGGGTCCTCCAACAAGATAATGACCCAAAACACACAGCTAAAAGCACCCAAGAATGGATAAGAACAAAATATTGGACTATTCTGAAGTGGCCTTCTATGAGTCCTGATCTGAATCCTATCGAACATCTGTGGAAAGAACTGAAACTTGCAGTCTGGAGAAGGCACCCATCCAACCTGAGACAGCTGGAGCAGTTTGCTCAGGAAGAGTGGGCCAAACTACCTGTTAACAGGTGCAGAAGTCTCATTGAGAGCTAAAGAAAACGTTTGATTGCAGTGATTGCCTCTAAAGGTTGTGCAACAAAATATTAGGTTAGCGGTCCCATCATTTTTGTCCATGCCATTTTCATTTGTTTTATTATTTACAATATTATGTTGAATAAAAAATCAAAAGCAAAGTCTGATTTCTATTAAATATGGAATAAACAATGGTGGATGCCAATTACTTTTGTCAGTTTCAAGTTATTTCAGAGAAAATTGTGCATTCTTCGTTTTTTGTGGAGGGGTACCAACAAATTTGAGCACGTCTGTATCCCGCCGGGAAAATAGCAACAGCGCCGAGACCCGCCCACAAAGTTACTTGCGCTTTGACACTTGCGTTTCAGATCGTTAGAATAGGGCCCTAAGTATGTATATAAGTAGTGTGTGTGTGAGAGTGAGTACGTATGCATGTGTGTGTGTATGCGTGTGAGAGTATGTATGCATGTGTGTGTAAGAGTGAGTATGTATGCATGTGTATGTGTGAGAGAGAATGTATGCATGTGTGTGTGAGAGTGAGTATGTATGCGTGTGTGTGTGAGAGAGAGAGTATGTATGCATGTGTGTGTGTAAGTGTATGTATGTATGTATGCATGTGTGTGTGACTATGTATGTATGCATGTGTGTGTGTAAGTGTATGTATGTATGTATGTATGCATGTGTGTGTGACTATGTATGTGTGCATGTGTGTGTGAGTATGTATGTATGCATGTATGTGTGTAAGTGTATGTATGTATGCATGTGTGTGTGTGTGTGTGTGTGTGTGTGTGTGTGTGTGTGTGTGTGTGAGAGAGAGAGAGTATGTATGTATGTATGTATGCATGTGTGTGAGAGTATGTATGAATGCATGTGTGAGTGTGTGTGAGAGTATGTATGTATGTATGTATGCATGTATGTGTATGTATGTATGCATGTGTGTGTGTGTGTGTGTGTGTGTGTGTGTGTGTGTGTGAGAGTATGTATGTATGCATGTGTGTGTGAGAGTATGTATGTATGAATGCATGTGTGAGTGTGTGTGAGAGTATGTATGTATGCATGTGTGTGTGACTATGTATTTATGCATGTGTGTGTGTAAGTGTATGTATGTATGTATGTATGCATGTGTGTGTGTGTGACTATGTATGTGTGCATGTGTGTGTGAGTATGTATGTATGCATGTATGTGTGTAAGTGTATGTATGTATGCATGTGTGTGTGTGTGTGTGTGTGTGTGTGTGTGTGTGTGTGTGTGTGTGTGTGTGTGTGTGTGTGTGTGTGTGTGTGTGTGTGAGAGAGAGAGTATGTATGTATGTATGCATGTGTGTGAGAGTATGTATGTATGAATGCATGTGTGAGTGTGTGTGAGAGTATGTATGTATGTATGTATGTATGCATGTATGTGTGTAAGTGTATGTATGTATGCATGTGTGTGTGTGTGTGTGTGTGAGAGTATGTATGTATGCATGTGTGTGTGAGAGTATGTATGTATGAATGCATGTGTGTGTGTGTGTGTGTGTGTGTGTGTGTGTGTGTGTGTGTGTGTGTGTGTGTGTGTGTGTGTGTGTGTGTGAGAGAGTATGTATGTATGAATGCATGTGTGTGTGTGTGAGAGTATGTATGCATGAATGCATTTGTGTGTGAGAGAGTGAGTATGTATGCATGTGTGTGTGTGTGTGTGAGAGAGTATGTATGTGTGCGTGTGTGTGAGAGAGAGTATGTATGTGTGCGTGTGTGTGAGAGAGAGTATGTATGTGTGCGTGTGTGTGAGAGAGAGTATGTATGTGTGCGTGTGTGAGAGAGAGTATGTATGTGTGCGTGTGTGAGAGAGAGAGTATGTATGTGTGCGTGTGTGTGAGAGAGAGTATGAATGCATGCGTGTGTGAGAGAGAGTGAGTATGTATGCATGTGTGTGTGTGTGTGTGTGTGTGTGAGAGAGTATGTATGTGTGCGTGTGTGTGAGAGAGAGTATGTATGTGTGCGTGTGTGAGAGAGAGTATGTATGTGTGCGTGTGTGTGAGAGAGAGTATGTATGCATGTGTGTGTGTGTGTGTGTGAGTATGTATGCATGAAGGCATGCATGTGTGTGAGTGAGTATGTATGTGTGTGAGTATGTATGTGTGTGTGAGAGAGAGTATGTATGCATGTGTGTGTGTGAGAGAATGTATGCATGTGTGTGTGAGAGTATGTATGCATGCGTGTGTGTGAGAGTATGTATGTATGCGTGTGTGTGAGAGTATGCATGTATGCGTGTGTGTGAGAGTATGTATGTATGCCTGTGTGTGAGAGTATGTATGCATGTGTGCGTGTGTGTGAGAGTATGTATGCATGTGTGTGTGCATGTGTGTGAGAGAGAGTATGTATGTGTGCGTGTGTGTGTGAGAGAGAGTATGTATGCATGTGTGTGTGAGTATGTATGCATTATTAGAGTATGTACATATGTAAGCATGTATGTGTGAGTGTGTACGTATGTATGCGTTTGTGTGTGTGAGTATGTACGTATGCATGCGTTTGTGTGTGTGAGTATGTACGTATGCATGCGTTTGTGTGTGTGAGTATGAACGTATGCATGCGTTTGTGTGTGTGAGTATGTACGTATGCATGCGTTTGTGTGTGTGAGTATGTACGTATGTAAGCGTGTGTAAGAGTATGTATGCATGTATGTGTGAGAGTATGTACGTATGTATGCGTGTGTGTGAGAGTATGTACGTATGTATGTGTTTGTGTGTGAGTATGTACGTATGTATGCGTATGAGGCGCCACGTAGGATTTAAATCAAACTTCGCTTATCAATACATACATAACACACGTGCATATACACCTATAAATTACTCGCATATACATGTATACTATTGGATGTTCAAAATACATTTATGAAATACACGTGCACACTAATATGAAATCCACACCAATACATATTATGTTAGTAATGAATGCATAAACACTCGTGAATAACTTGCATATACATATAAACTTGACTCACGCATAGACCTATAAACACTCGCACATACATATAAACTTCCATGCATATACACCTATAAACACTCGCACATACATATAAACTTCCATGCATATACACCTATAAACACTCGCACATACATATAAACTTCCATGCATATACACCTATAAACACTCGCACATACATATAAACTTCCATGCATATACACCTATAAACACTCGCACATACATATAAACTTCCATGCATATACACCTATAAACACTCGCACATACATATAAACTTCCATGCATATACACCTATAAACACTCGCACATACATATAAACTCGATGCGCGCATACACATCCATAAAACACTCGCGCACACATACAAAATAAAACGTGGATGCATGCTTTAGTTGTGTATATATGTATATGCGAGTGATTTCATATGTAGATGTGCGTGAACTTTTCAGTGCAAACGGAAGGCATTTCAGTGTAAAAGGAAGTCATTTGTAACCTGCCTATTTACCGCATTTGCAACTTTGCAATCATGGAGAGGGATCGTGCTACAACTGAAGCAATCGGCATTTTGCGAAATGTGATTGCTTCGCCCACTATTATTATCAATTGCTAATTCAGTTGAATCGAATGTGTCGCCTTCTGCTCAACTGCAGTCAGAATCAGAAACTGAATTGCGCACTTTGTTTCGGCCATCGGCGCCTGCTGTACAAAGCATCAATAACAGGCCAACATCATCTGCCGTATATATCGCAGGGCTCTCAAGTCTCACACACGCATTTCAACCTGCTCACACGCCACACCTTGTATTTCTCACGCAGAGAAATTTCCAGGATAATGCCCACCAAATTGCGCTGCTATTAGAGAGGAATCAAGTGAGTTCCACATTGAGTTCAGAAGGCCCTGGCACGCACCAGCCAATCAAATAGAAAATACAGCTACCGAACAGCCAATCAGAAAATAGCATTGCTGTATCCGGGTAATATTTAGATATTCCCGCAACAACAACGTTTACATTCTGCCACCTACTGGTGGTTTAGTTTAGTGTTTTCTTTCCAACATTTCTTAATTGTATATTCAAAAATATTCTTAATTGTATATTCAAAAATATTCTTAATTGTATATTCAAAAATATTCTTAATTGTATATTCAAAAATATTTAAAACAATCTCATAACATTTTTCAGTGTTAATGATTTAATTTGATTGGCAACAGCCCTACAGTGTCTTATTTATAGATCAAATTTAAGAATATAAAAATGAAAGCTGAATCATAGGCTATATAAAATTATGGGAAAATGCACTTCATAAAAGGTAAAAATATCAAAGATATGCAGATTTAAATATCTCAAAGCTGATTGAACACTGGTGAGACTATTGCTTCAGAATAAATTATATTTACAACACAGTTAATTCTGAAAATAAATATTCCAAATTATTATGGATTATTAATTTGCCTCTTCCCTGACATATTTCTTGGAAATAGAGAAATGCAAGAATTAATACTATGCACACACACACACACACACACACACACACACACACACACACACACAGAAATGTTAAATTAAATTAAAAAAATATCATTATTTATTTATTTATTTATACAAATTAGTGTCATTTTTCAGATCAGAACCTCGTCCCCACCCAATCCCCTGCTGCCGTCGCCAAAATCTCACTCTGAACTCAGTTCAAAACTTAAGAGGCCTGATATCGTCTTCATTGCACCTTGAACAAGCAAATAAAACACTTCGTAACAGCTATTAAGGTCACTCTGAAATTCATGTCGATCTGCATGAGGAAGACCCCATTAATGACTTCCTTTTACACTGAAATGCCTTCCGTCTGCACTGAAAAGTTCACGCACATCTACATATGAAATCACTCGCATATACATATATACACAACTAAAGCATGCATCCACGTTTTATTTTGTATGTGTGCGCGAGTGTTTTATGGATGTGTATGCGCGCATCGAGTTTATATGTATGTGCGAGTGTTTATAGGTGTATATGCATGGAAGTTTATATGTATGTGCGAGTGTTTATAGGTGTATATGCATGGAAGTTTATATGTATGTGCGAGTGTTTATAGGTGTATATGCATGGAAGTTTATATGTATGTGCGAGTGTTTATAGGTGTATATGCATGGAAGTTTATATGTATGTGCGAGTGTTTATAGGTGTATATGCATGGAAGTTTATATGTATGTGCGAGTGTTTATAGGTCTATGCGTGAGTCAAGTTTATATGTATATGCAAGTTATTCACGAGTGTTTATGCATTCATTACTAACATAATATGTATTGGTGTGGATTTCATATTAGTGTGCACGTGTATTTCATATATGTATTTTGAACATCCAATAGTATACATGTATATGCGAGTAATTTATAGGTGTATATGCACGTGTGTTATGTATGTATTGATAAGCGAAGTTTGATTTAAATCCTACGTGGCGCCTCATACGTATGTATGCATGTATGTGTGAGTATGTACGTATGCATGTGTGTGTGAGAGTATGTACGTATGTATGCGTGTGTGTGAGAGTATGTACGTATGTATGCGTGTGTGTGTGAGTATGTACGTATGTATGCGTGTGTGTGTGAGTATGTACGTATGTATGCATGTGTGAATATGTACGTATGTATGCGTGTGCGTGAGTATGTACGTAAGTATGTATGCGTGTGTGAGTATGTACGTATGTATGCATGTATGTGTGAGTATGTACGTATGCATGTGTGTGTGAGAGTATGTACGTATGTATGCGTGTGTGTGAGAGTATGTACGTATGTATGCGTGTGTGTGTGAGTATGTACGTATGTATGCGTGTGTGTGTGAGTATGTACGTATGTATGCATGTGTGAATATGTACGTATGTATGCGTGTGCGTGAGTATGTACGTAAGTATGTATGCGTGTGTGAGTATGTACGTATTTATGCGTGTGTGTATGTACGTATGTATGCGTGTGTGAGAGTATGTACGTATGCATGCGTGTGTGTGAGTATGTACGTATGTATGCGTGTGTGAGAGTATGTACGTATGCATGTGTGTGTGAGAGTATGTACGTATGCATGCGTGTGTGTGAGTATGTATGTGAGAGTATGTATGCATGCGTGTGTGTGTAAGAGTATGTACGTATGTATGCGTGTGTGTGTGAGTATGTACGTATGTATGCGTGTGTGTGTGTGAGTATGTATGTATGCGTGTGTGTGTGAGTATGTACGTATGTATGCGTGTGTGTGAATATGTACGTATGTATGCGTGTGCGTGAGTATGTACGTATGTATGTTTGTGTGTATGTACGTATGTATGCGTGTGTGTGAGAGTATGTACGTATGTATGCGCGTGTGTGAGTATGTACGTATGTATGTTTGTGTGTATGTACGTATGTATGCGTGTGTGTGAGAGTATGTACGTATGTATGTTTGTGTGTATGTACGTATGTATGCGTGTGTGTGAGAGTATGTACGTATGTATGTTTGTGTGTATGTACGTATGTATGCGTGTGTGTGAGAGTATGTACGTATGTATGCGTGTGTGTGAGAGTATGTGCGTATGTATGCGCGCGTGTGAGTATGTACGTATGTATGCGCGCGTGTGAGTATGTACGTATGTATGTTTGTGTGTATGTACGTATGTATGCGTGAGTATGTACGTATGTATGTTTGTGTGTATGTACGTATGTATGCGTGTGTGTGAGAGTATGTACGTATGTATGCGCGCGTGTGAGTATGTACGTATGTATGCGTGTGTGTGTGAGTATGTACGTATTGTCACGGTCTTACCGTGTTTTGTTTTGTTTTCTGATTGTTGTTCATCACTGTCTGTCTGTGATTTGTGAGATTGTGAACACCTGGGCTGGATGGGCTGTGGGTATTTAATATGCCTGTTCACTAACCAGAGGGTGGTGGGGGTTGTTCGTGATTTTGATCTTGTCTTGCATCTCGCAGGTATGGGCTCGTGGCAGGTGCCTTGGGATTCGAACACCTCTACCACAATAAGATCCTCGTTTGTCCCTCTACCTCGTAGCCATGATTGGACCAGTCGGCGTTTGAATGTCTTCTTTCTTATTTAATTTCATTAAGTTTCCCCTAGAACTATGTAATAAATTTATATCTTTGCAACCTTATTTATGTTGTGATCGCCCTTTTTGTTGCAGTTACGAGCCGAACTGTAACAGTGAGAGTATGTATGCATGTGTGTGAGAGTATGTATGCATGTGTGTGAGAGTATGTATGCGTGTGTGTGAGAGTATGTATGCATGTGTGTGAGAGTATGTATGCATGTGTGTGAGAGTATGTATGCATGTGTGTGAGAGTATGTATGCATGTGTGTGAGAGTATGTATGCATGTGTGTGAGAGTATGTATGCATGTGTGTGAGAGTATGTATGCATGTGTGTGAGAGTATGTATGCGTGTGTGTGAGAGTATGTATGCGTGTGAGAGAGTTTGCATTCGAGAGTATTTGTGTGCGTGCGTATGCGTGTGTGTGAGTATGTATGCATGTGTGTGAGAGTATGTGTGCGCGTGTCAGTATGCATGTGTGTGTGAGAGTATGTATGCATGTGTGCGCGTCAGTGATGCGCGGGTCAATGTATAAACAACCCGCACCCGACCGACGTTTTCAACTAACCCGCCCGCAACTCGGACCGCAAAAAAAAGAAGAAAATATTGTACCCGACCCGCTTCCTGACCCGCATTTTTTAAAAGTAGTAAATGCTCATCGTAGCTCATTGGGCCATTGAGAAAATGTTTCAGGCCCTGGCGTGGTGCGCTCAGAGGTGCAGCGGCGAGAGCAGGAAGTTCTTGAGGCGGCCCATCATTTTCCATTTCAGCTCCAGATGCATATTATTGATGAACGCGATGTTTATGTTTCGACCCGGCTTGAAGAATTCATCAGCCCACATTTGGAAAACATTTGGAAAAGCGTGAAAGCCCTTAGGAGCGCAAACTGTTATTTTTCTGAATGCTGTATGATATAGCCTAGTGTTATGTAATACAGGCTTGATTTATTCATTTATTTCGTTAAATTTTCTTAACAATTAAGATGCTGCATGTGTTTATCCAGTCTAATCGAAGTGTGCGTCTCTCCCCCGACTTTCCCAACAAAAATCCCGCCCCCTCTCAGAAAATACATAAAACTGACTTTAAATGCGTTTAAAAGTAGCCTATTAAAATGGTACAATGGCATTGCTCAGCTCAACGTTTTGGGAAATCGGGCATTTTGTCCCGCGTCAGCATTTATTCAAAAGTTAATAACGCTCAACATTCAAAAGGTAAATAAGGATTTATTGACGATCCGACCGACCGTGACCCGAATATCATTAAAAATATTTTTGGATGACTCGTAACCGCGGGTAACCGCGGGTGGCCGCGGGCACCCGCTCATTTTGGATCAACCCGCGCATCACTGGTGCGCGTGTGTGAGTATGCATGTGTGTGTGTGAGAGTATGTATGCATGTGTGCGCGTGTGTCAGTATGCATGTGTGTGTGAGAGTATGTATGCATGTGTGCGCGTGTGTCAGTATGCATGTGTGTGTGAGAGTATGTATGCATGTGTGCGCGTGTGTCAGTATGCATGTGTGTGTGAGAGTATGTATGCATGTGTGCGCGTGTGTGAGTATGCATGTGTGTGTGTGAGAGTATGTATGTATGCATGTGTGTGAGAGTATGTGTGTGCGTGCGTATGCATGTATGTATGCGTGTGTGTGAGTATGTATGCGTGTGCGAGAGAGTTTGCATTCGAGAGTATGTGCGTGCGTATGCGTGTGTGTGTGTGAGAGTATGTGTGTGCATGTGTGTGTGTGTGAGAATATTTATGCATGTGTGTGAGTATGTGTCTGCGCGTGCGTGCGTATGCATGTATGTGTGAGAGTATGTATGCGTGTGTGTGTGAGAGTATGGGTGTGCGTGCGTATGTATGTGTGAGAGTATGTATGCGTGTGTGTGTGAGTATGGGTGTGCGTGCGTATGTATGTGTGAGAGTATGTATGCGTGTGTGTGAGAGTGTGTGTGCGTGCGTATGCATGTATGTATGCGTGTATGTGTGAGTGTGCGCGTGCGTATGTATGTGTGAGAGTATGAGTGTGCGTGCGTATGTATGTGTGAGAGTATGTATGTATGCATGCGTGTGTGAGAGTTTGCATGTGAGTGTACGTGTGTGCGTATGCATGCATGTGTGTGAGAGTATGTATGCATGCGTGTGTGTGAGAGTATGTATGCGTGTGTGTGTGAGTTTGCATGTGAGAGTATGTGTGTGCGTGCGTGTGTGTGAGAGTATGTATGCGTGTGTGTGAGAGAGTTTGCATGTGAGAGTATGTGCGTGCGTGCGTATGCATGTGTGTGTGAGAGTATGTGTGTGCGTATGCATGCATGTGTGAGAGTATGTATGCATGCGTGTGTGAGAGTATGTATGCATGTATGTGTGAGTATGTATGCGTGTGTGTGCGTGCGTATGCATGTATGTGTGAGAGTATGTATGCATGCGTGTGTGAGAGTATGTATGCATGCGTGTGTGTGAGAGAGTTTGCATGTGAGTGTATGTGTGTGCGTGCGTATGCATCCATGTGTGTGAGAATATGTGTGTGCGTGCGTATGCATGCGTGAGAGTATGTATGCATGCGTGTGTGTGAGAGTTTGCATGTGAGTGTATGTGTGTGCGTGAGTGTATGTGTGTGCGTGCGTATGCATGCATGCGTGTGTGAGTATGTGTGTGCGTGCGTATGCATGTATGTGTGAGAGTATCTGTGAGTATGTATGCGTGTGTGTGAGAGTATGTGTGTGCGTGCGTATGCATGTATGTGTGAGAGTATGTATGCGTGTGTGTGAGAGTATGTGTGTGCGTGCGTATGTATGCATGTGTGAGAGTATGTATGCGTGTGTGTGATAGTACGTGTGTGCGTGCGTATGCATGTATGTGTGAGAGTATGTATGCATGCGTGTGTGTGAGAGTATGTATGCATGCGTGTGTGTGAGAGTATGTGTGTGAGATTATGTATGTATCAGTGATGCGCGGGTCAATGTATAAACAACCCGCACCCGACCGACGTTTTCAACTAACCCGCCCGCAACTCGGACCGCAAAAAAAAGAAGAAAATATTGTACCCGACCCGCTTCCTGACCCGCATTTTTTAAAAGTAGTAAATGCTCATCGTAGCTCATTGGGCCATTGAGAAAATGTTTCAGGCCCTGGCGTGGTGCGCTCAGAGGTGCAGCGGCGAGAGCAGGAAGTTCTTGAGGCGGCCCATCATTTTCCATTTCAGCTCCAGATGCATATTATTGATGAACGCGATGTTTATGTTTCGACCCGGCTTGAAGAATTCATCAGCCCACATTTGGAAAACATTTGGAAAAGCGTGAAAGCCCTTAGGAGCGCAAACTGTTATTTTTCTGAATGCTGTATGATATAGCCTAGCCTAGTGTTATGTAATACAGGCTTGATTTATTCATTTATTTCGTTAAATTTTCTTAACAATTAAGATGCTGCATGTGTTTATCCAGTCTAATCGAAGTGTGCGTCTCTCCCCCGACTTTCCCAACAAAAATCCCGCCCCCTCTCAGAAAATACATAAAACTGACTTTAAATGCGTTTAAAAGTAGCCTATTAAAATGGTACAATGGCATTGCTCAGCTCAACGTTTTGGGAAATCGGGCATTTTGTCCCGCGTCAGCATTTATTCAAAAGTTAATAACGCTCAACATTCAAAAGGTAAATAAGGATTTATTGACGATCCGACCGACCGTGACCCGAATATCATTAAAAATATTTTTGGATGACTCGTAACCGCGGGTAACCGCGGGTGGCCGCGGGCACCCGCTCATTTTGGATCAACCCGCGCATCACTGGTATGTATGTGTGTGAGAGTATGTATGCATGTGAGAGTTTGCATGTGAGAGTATGTGTGTGCGTGCGTATGCATGCGTGTGTGAGAGTATGTGTGTGCGTGCGTATGCATGTATGTGTGAGAGTATGTATGCGTGTGTGTGAGTATGTATGCGTGTGTGAGAGTATGTATGCATGTGTGTGTGAGAGTATGTATGCATGTGTGTGAGAGTATGTATGCATGTGTGTGAGAGTATGTATGCATGTGAGAGTATGTGTGTGTGTGAATTTGCATGTGAGAGTATGTGTGTGCGTGCGTATGCATGCGTGTGTGAGAGTATGTGTGTGCGTGCGTATGCATGCGTGTGTGAGAGTATGTATGTGTGTATGTGAGAGTATGTATGCGTGTGTGAGAGTATGTATTCGTGTGTGTGAGAGTATGTATGCGTGTGTTTTAGAGTATGTATGTGTGCGTGCGTGTGAGAGTTTGCATGTGAGTGTATGTGTGTGCGTATGCATGCATGTGTGTGAGTATGTGTGTGCGTGCGTATGCATGTATGTGTGAGTATGTATGCATGCGTGTGAGAGTTTGCATGTGAGTGTATGTGTGTGCGTATGCATGCATGTGTGTGAGTATGTGTGTGCGTGCGTATGCATGTATGTGTGTGAGAGTTTGCATGTGAGTGTATGTGTGTGCGTGCGTATGCATGCGTGTGTGTGAGAGTATGTATGAGTGTGTGAGAGAGTTTGCATGTGAGAGTATGTATGCGTGTGTGTGAGAGAGTTTGCATGTGAGAGTATGTATGCGTGTGAGAGTTTGCATGTGAGAGTATGTATGCGTGTGTGTGAGAGTTTGCATGTGAGAGTATGTATGCGTGTGTGTGAGAGAGTTTGCATGTGAGAGTATGTATGCGTGTGTGTGAGAGTTTGCATGTGAGAGTATGTATGCGTGTGTGTGAGAGAGTTTGCATGTGAGAGTATGTATGCGTGTGAGAGTTTGCATGTGAGAGTATGTATGCGTGTGAGAGTTTGCATGTGAGAGTATGTATGCGTGTGAGAGAGTTTGCATGTGAGAGTATGTATGCGTGTGAGAGAGTTTGCATGTGAGAGTATGTATGCGTGCGTGTGAGAGAGTTTGCATGTGAGAGTATGTATGCGTGTGTGTGAGAGTTTGCATGTGAGAGTATGTATGAGTGTGTGAGAGAGTTTGCATGTGAGAGTATGTATGCGTGTGTGTGAGAGTTTGCATGTGAGAGTATGTATGAGTGTGTGAGAGAGTTTGCATGTGAGAGTATGTATGCGTGTGTGTGAGAGTTTGCATGTGAGAGTATGTATGAGTGTGTGAGAGAGTTTGCATGTGAGAGTATGTATGCGTGCGTGTGAGAGAGTTTGCATGTGAGAGTATGTATGCGTGTGTGTGAGAGCTTGCATGTGAGAGTATGTATGCGTGTGTGTGAGAGTTTGCATGTGAGAGTATGTGTGTGCGTATGCATGCATGTGTGTGAGTATGTGTGTGCGTGCGTATGCATGTATGTGTGTGAGAGTTTGCATGTGAGTGTATGTGTGTGCGTGCGTATGCATGCGTGTGTGTGAGAGTATGTATGAGTGTGTGAGAGAGTTTGCATGTGAGAGTATGTATGCGTGTGTGTGAGAGAGTTTGCATGTGAGAGTATGTATGCGTGTGAGAGTTTGCATGTGAGAGTATGTATGCGTGTGTGTGAGAGTTTGCATGTGAGAGTATGTATGCGTGTGTGTGAGAGAGTTTGCATGTGAGAGTATGTATGCGTGTGTGTGAGAGTTTGCATGTGAGAGTATGTATGCGTGTGTGTGAGAGAGTTTGCATGTGAGAGTATGTATGCGTGTGAGAGTTTGCATGTGAGAGTATGTATGCGTGTGAGAGAGTTTGCATGTGAGAGTATGTATGCGTGTGAGAGAGTTTGCATGTGAGAGTATGTATGCGTGCGTGTGAGAGAGTTTGCATGTGAGAGTATGTATGCGTGTGTGTGAGAGTTTGCATGTGAGAGTATGTATGAGTGTGTGAGAGAGTTTGCATGTGAGAGTATGTATGCGTGTGTGTGAGAGTTTGCATGTGAGAGTATGTATGAGTGTGTGAGAGAGTTTGCATGTGAGAGTATGTATGCGTGTGTGTGAGAGTTTGCATGTGAGAGTATGTAAGAGTGTGAGAGAGAGTTTGCATGTGAGAGTATGTATGCGTGCGTGTGAGAGAGTTTGCATGTGAGAGTATGTATGCGTGTGTGTGCGAGTTTGCATGTGAGAGTATGTATGCGTGTGTGTGAGAGATTTTGCATGTGAGAGTATGTATGCGTGTGTGAGAGAGTTTGCATGTGAGAGTATGTATGCGTGCGTGTGAGAGCGTTTGCATGTGAGAGTATGTATGCGTGTGTGTGAGAGTTTACATGTGAGAGTATGTATGCGTGTGTGTGAGAGATTTTGCATGTGAGAGTATGTATGAGTGTGTGAGAGAGTTTGCATGTGAGAGTATGTATGCGTGTGTGTGAGAGAGTTTGCATGTGAGAGTATGTATGCGTGTGTGTGTGAGAGTTTGCATGTGAGAGTATGTATGCGTGTGTGTGAGAGCTTGCATGTGAGAGTATGTATGCGTGTGTGTGAGAGTTTACATGTGAGAGTATGTATGCGTGTGTGTGAGAGATTTTGCATGTGAGAGTATGTATGCGTGTGTGTGAGAGAGTTTGCATGTGAGAGTATGTATGCGTGTGTGTGAGAGAGTTTGCATGTGAGAGTATGTATGCGTGTGTGAGAGTTTGCATGCGTGTGTGTGTGAGAGAGTTTGCATGTGAGAGTATGTATGCGTGTGTGAGAGTTTGCATGCGTGTGTGTGTGAGAGTTTGCATGTGAGAGTATGTATGCGTGTGTGTGAGAGAGTTTGCATGTGAGAGTATGTATGCGTGTGTGAGAGTTTGCATGCGTGTGTGTGAGAGAGTTTGCATGTGAGTGTATGTGTGTGCGTGCGTATGCATGCGTGTGTGTGAGAGTATGTATGCGTGTGTGTGTGTGTGAGAGTTTGCATGTGAGAGTATGCATGCGTGTGTGTGAGAGTATCTATGAGTGTGTGAGAGAGTTTGCATGTGAAAGTATGTATGCGTGTGTGTGAGAGAGAGTTTGCATGTGAGTATGTATGCGTGTGTGAGAGAGTTTGCATGTGAGAGTATGCATGCGTGTGTGTGAGAGAGTTTGCATGCGTGTGTGTGAGAGAGTTTGCATGTGAGAGTATGTATGCGTGTGTGTGAGAGAGTTTGCATGTGAGAGTATGTGTGTGCGTGCGTATGCATGCGTGTGTGTGAGAGTATGTATGCATGTGTGTGTGTGTGAGAGTTTGCATGTGAGAGTATGCATGCGTGTGTGTGAGAGTATGTATGAGTGTGTGAGAGAGTTTGCATGTGAAAGTATGTATGCGTGTGTGTGAGTTTGCATGTGAGAGTATGTATGCGTGTGTGTGTGAGAGAGTTTGCATGTGAGTGTATGTGTGTGCGTGCGTATGCATGCGTGTGTGTGAGAGTATGTATGCGTGTGTGTGTGTGTGAGAGTTTGCATGTGAGAGTATGCATGCGTGTGTGTGAGAGTATGTATGAGTGTGTGAGAGAGTTTGCATGTGAAAGTATGTATGCGTGTGTGTGAGTTTGCATGTGAGAGTATGTATGCGTGTGTGTGAGAGAGTTTGCAAGTGAGAGTATGTATGCGTGTGTGTGAGAGAGTTTGCATGTGAGAGTATGTATGCGTGTGTGTGAGAGTTTGCATGTGAGAGTATGTATGCGTGTGTGTGAGAGTTTGCATGTGAGAGTATGTATGCGTGTGTGTGAGAGTGTGTGTGCGTGCGTATGCATGTATGTATGCGTGTATGTGTGAGTGTGCGCGTGCGTATGTATGTGTGAGAGTATGAGTGTGCGTGCGTATGTATGTGTGAGAGTATGTATGTATGCATGCGTGTGTGAGAGTTTGCATGTGAGTGTACGTGTGTGCGTATGCATGCATGTGTGTGAGAGTATGTATGCATGCGTGTGTGTGAGAGTATGTATGCGTGTGTGTGTGAGTTTGCATGTGAGAGTATGTGTGTGCGTGCGTGTGTGTGAGAGTATGTATGCGTGTGTGTGAGAGAGTTTGCATGTGAGAGTATGTGCGTGCGTGCGTATGCATGTGTGTGTGAGAGTATGTGTGTGCGTATGCATGCATGTGTGAGAGTATGTATGCATGCGTGTGTGAGAGTATGTATGCATGTATGTGTGAGTATGTATGCGTGTGTGTGCGTGCGTATGCATGTATGTGTGAGAGTATGTATGCATGCGTGTGTGAGAGTATGTATGCATGCGTGTGTGTGAGAGAGTTTGCATGTGAGTGTATGTGTGTGCGTGCGTATGCATCCATGTGTGTGAGAATATGTGTGTGCGTGCGTATGCATGCGTGAGAGTATGTATGCATGCGTGTGTGTGAGAGTTTGCATGTGAGTGTATGTGTGTGCGTGAGTGTATGTGTGTGCGTGCGTATGCATGCATGCGTGTGTGAGTATGTGTGTGCGTGCGTATGCATGTATGTGTGAGAGTATCTGTGAGTATGTATGCGTGTGTGTGAGAGTATGTGTGTGCGTGCGTATGCATGTATGTGTGAGAGTATGTATGCGTGTGTGTGAGAGTATGTGTGTGCGTGCGTATGTATGCATGTGTGAGAGTATGTATGCGTGTGTGTGATAGTACGTGTGTGCGTGCGTATGCATGTATGTGTGAGAGTATGTATGCATGCGTGTGTGTGAGAGTATGTATGCATGCGTGTGTGTGAGAGTATGTGTGTGAGATTATGTATGTATCAGTGATGCGCGGGTCAATGTATAAACAACCCGCACCCGACCGACGTTTTCAACTAACCCGCCCGCAACTCGGACCGCAAAAAAAAGAAGAAAATATTGTACCCGACCCGCTTCCTGACCCGCATTTTTTAAAAGTAGTAAATGCTCATCGTAGCTCATTGGGCCATTGAGAAAATGTTTCAGGCCCTGGCGTGGTGCGCTCAGAGGTGCAGCGGCGAGAGCAGGAAGTTCTTGAGGCGGCCCATCATTTTCCATTTCAGCTCCAGATGCATATTATTGATGAACGCGATGTTTATGTTTCGACCCGGCTTGAAGAATTCATCAGCCCACATTTGGAAAACATTTGGAAAAGCGTGAAAGCCCTTAGGAGCGCAAACTGTTATTTTTCTGAATGCTGTATGATATAGCCTAGCCTAGTGTTATGTAATACAGGCTTGATTTATTCATTTATTTCGTTAAATTTTCTTAACAATTAAGATGCTGCATGTGTTTATCCAGTCTAATCGAAGTGTGCGTCTCTCCCCCGACTTTCCCAACAAAAATCCCGCCCCCTCTCAGAAAATACATAAAACTGACTTTAAATGCGTTTAAAAGTAGCCTATTAAAATGGTACAATGGCATTGCTCAGCTCAACGTTTTGGGAAATCGGGCATTTTGTCCCGCGTCAGCATTTATTCAAAAGTTAATAACGCTCAACATTCAAAAGGTAAATAAGGATTTATTGACGATCCGACCGACCGTGACCCGAATATCATTAAAAATATTTTTGGATGACTCGTAACCGCGGGTAACCGCGGGTGGCCGCGGGCACCCGCTCATTTTGGATCAACCCGCGCATCACTGGTATGTATGTGTGTGAGAGTATGTATGCATGTGAGAGTTTGCATGTGAGAGTATGTGTGTGCGTGCGTATGCATGCGTGTGTGAGAGTATGTGTGTGCGTGCGTATGCATGTATGTGTGAGAGTATGTATGCGTGTGTGTGAGTATGTATGCGTGTGTGAGAGTATGTATGCATGTGTGTGTGAGAGTATGTATGCATGTGTGTGAGAGTATGTATGCATGTGTGTGAGAGTATGTATGCATGTGAGAGTATGTGTGTGTGTGAATTTGCATGTGAGAGTATGTGTGTGCGTGCGTATGCATGCGTGTGTGAGAGTATGTGTGTGCGTGCGTATGCATGCGTGTGTGAGAGTATGTATGTGTGTATGTGAGAGTATGTATGCGTGTGTGAGAGTATGTATTCGTGTGTGTGAGAGTATGTATGCGTGTGTTTTAGAGTATGTATGTGTGCGTGCGTGTGAGAGTTTGCATGTGAGTGTATGTGTGTGCGTATGCATGCATGTGTGTGAGTATGTGTGTGCGTGCGTATGCATGTATGTGTGAGTATGTATGCATGCGTGTGAGAGTTTGCATGTGAGTGTATGTGTGTGCGTATGCATGCATGTGTGTGAGTATGTGTGTGCGTGCGTATGCATGTATGTGTGTGAGAGTTTGCATGTGAGTGTATGTGTGTGCGTGCGTATGCATGCGTGTGTGTGAGAGTATGTATGAGTGTGTGAGAGAGTTTGCATGTGAGAGTATGTATGCGTGTGTGTGAGAGAGTTTGCATGTGAGAGTATGTATGCGTGTGAGAGTTTGCATGTGAGAGTATGTATGCGTGTGTGTGAGAGTTTGCATGTGAGAGTATGTATGCGTGTGTGTGAGAGAGTTTGCATGTGAGAGTATGTATGCGTGTGTGTGAGAGTTTGCATGTGAGAGTATGTATGCGTGTGTGTGAGAGAGTTTGCATGTGAGAGTATGTATGCGTGTGAGAGTTTGCATGTGAGAGTATGTATGCGTGTGAGAGTTTGCATGTGAGAGTATGTATGCGTGTGAGAGAGTTTGCATGTGAGAGTATGTATGCGTGTGAGAGAGTTTGCATGTGAGAGTATGTATGCGTGCGTGTGAGAGAGTTTGCATGTGAGAGTATGTATGCGTGTGTGTGAGAGTTTGCATGTGAGAGTATGTATGAGTGTGTGAGAGAGTTTGCATGTGAGAGTATGTATGCGTGTGTGTGAGAGTTTGCATGTGAGAGTATGTATGAGTGTGTGAGAGAGTTTGCATGTGAGAGTATGTATGCGTGTGTGTGAGAGTTTGCATGTGAGAGTATGTATGAGTGTGTGAGAGAGTTTGCATGTGAGAGTATGTATGCGTGCGTGTGAGAGAGTTTGCATGTGAGAGTATGTATGCGTGTGTGTGAGAGCTTGCATGTGAGAGTATGTATGCGTGTGTGTGAGAGTTTGCATGTGAGAGTATGTGTGTGCGTATGCATGCATGTGTGTGAGTATGTGTGTGCGTGCGTATGCATGTATGTGTGTGAGAGTTTGCATGTGAGTGTATGTGTGTGCGTGCGTATGCATGCGTGTGTGTGAGAGTATGTATGAGTGTGTGAGAGAGTTTGCATGTGAGAGTATGTATGCGTGTGTGTGAGAGAGTTTGCATGTGAGAGTATGTATGCGTGTGAGAGTTTGCATGTGAGAGTATGTATGCGTGTGTGTGAGAGTTTGCATGTGAGAGTATGTATGCGTGTGTGTGAGAGAGTTTGCATGTGAGAGTATGTATGCGTGTGTGTGAGAGTTTGCATGTGAGAGTATGTATGCGTGTGTGTGAGAGAGTTTGCATGTGAGAGTATGTATGCGTGTGAGAGTTTGCATGTGAGAGTATGTATGCGTGTGAGAGAGTTTGCATGTGAGAGTATGTATGCGTGTGAGAGAGTTTGCATGTGAGAGTATGTATGCGTGCGTGTGAGAGAGTTTGCATGTGAGAGTATGTATGCGTGTGTGTGAGAGTTTGCATGTGAGAGTATGTATGAGTGTGTGAGAGAGTTTGCATGTGAGAGTATGTATGCGTGTGTGTGAGAGTTTGCATGTGAGAGTATGTATGAGTGTGTGAGAGAGTTTGCATGTGAGAGTATGTATGCGTGTGTGTGAGAGTTTGCATGTGAGAGTATGTAAGAGTGTGAGAGAGAGTTTGCATGTGAGAGTATGTATGCGTGCGTGTGAGAGAGTTTGCATGTGAGAGTATGTATGCGTGTGTGTGCGAGTTTGCATGTGAGAGTATGTATGCGTGTGTGTGAGAGATTTTGCATGTGAGAGTATGTATGCGTGTGTGAGAGAGTTTGCATGTGAGAGTATGTATGCGTGCGTGTGAGAGCGTTTGCATGTGAGAGTATGTATGCGTGTGTGTGAGAGTTTACATGTGAGAGTATGTATGCGTGTGTGTGAGAGATTTTGCATGTGAGAGTATGTATGAGTGTGTGAGAGAGTTTGCATGTGAGAGTATGTATGCGTGTGTGTGAGAGAGTTTGCATGTGAGAGTATGTATGCGTGTGTGTGTGAGAGTTTGCATGTGAGAGTATGTATGCGTGTGTGTGAGAGCTTGCATGTGAGAGTATGTATGCGTGTGTGTGAGAGTTTACATGTGAGAGTATGTATGCGTGTGTGTGAGAGATTTTGCATGTGAGAGTATGTATGCGTGTGTGTGAGAGAGTTTGCATGTGAGAGTATGTATGCGTGTGTGTGAGAGAGTTTGCATGTGAGAGTATGTATGCGTGTGTGAGAGTTTGCATGCGTGTGTGTGTGAGAGAGTTTGCATGTGAGAGTATGTATGCGTGTGTGAGAGTTTGCATGCGTGTGTGTGTGAGAGTTTGCATGTGAGAGTATGTATGCGTGTGTGTGAGAGAGTTTGCATGTGAGAGTATGTATGCGTGTGTGAGAGTTTGCATGCGTGTGTGTGAGAGAGTTTGCATGTGAGTGTATGTGTGTGCGTGCGTATGCATGCGTGTGTGTGAGAGTATGTATGCGTGTGTGTGTGTGTGAGAGTTTGCATGTGAGAGTATGCATGCGTGTGTGTGAGAGTATCTATGAGTGTGTGAGAGAGTTTGCATGTGAAAGTATGTATGCGTGTGTGTGAGAGAGAGTTTGCATGTGAGTATGTATGCGTGTGTGAGAGAGTTTGCATGTGAGAGTATGCATGCGTGTGTGTGAGAGAGTTTGCATGCGTGTGTGTGAGAGAGTTTGCATGTGAGAGTATGTATGCGTGTGTGTGAGAGAGTTTGCATGTGAGAGTATGTGTGTGCGTGCGTATGCATGCGTGTGTGTGAGAGTATGTATGCATGTGTGTGTGTGTGAGAGTTTGCATGTGAGAGTATGCATGCGTGTGTGTGAGAGTATGTATGAGTGTGTGAGAGAGTTTGCATGTGAAAGTATGTATGCGTGTGTGTGAGTTTGCATGTGAGAGTATGTATGCGTGTGTGTGTGAGAGAGTTTGCATGTGAGTGTATGTGTGTGCGTGCGTATGCATGCGTGTGTGTGAGAGTATGTATGCGTGTGTGTGTGTGTGAGAGTTTGCATGTGAGAGTATGCATGCGTGTGTGTGAGAGTATGTATGAGTGTGTGAGAGAGTTTGCATGTGAAAGTATGTATGCGTGTGTGTGAGTTTGCATGTGAGAGTATGTATGCGTGTGTGTGAGAGAGTTTGCAAGTGAGAGTATGTATGCGTGTGTGTGAGAGAGTTTGCATGTGAGAGTATGTATGCGTGTGTGTGAGAGTTTGCATGTGAGAGTATGTATGCGTGTGTGTGAGAGTTTGCATGTGAGAGTATGTATGCGTGTGTGAGAGAGTTTGCATGTGAGAGTATGCATGCGTGTGTGTGAGAGAGTTTGCATGTGAGAGTATGTATGCGTGTGTGTGAGAGAGTTTGCATGTGAGAGTATGTATGCGTGTGTGTGAGAGAGTTTGCATGTGAGAGTATGTATGCGTGTGTGTGAGAGAGTTTGCATGTGAGAGTATGTATGAGTGTGTGAGAGAGTTTGCATGTGAGAGTATGTATGCGTGTGTGTGAGAGAGTTTGCATGTGAGAGTATGTATGCGTGTGTGTGTGAGAGTTTGCATGTGAGAGTATGTATGCGTGTGTGTGAGAGCTTGCATGTGAGAGTATGTATGCGTGTGTGTGAGAGTTTACATGTGAGAGTATGTATGCGTGTGTGTGAGAGATTTTGCATGTGAGAGTATGTATGCGTGTGTGTGAGAGAGTTTGCATGTGAGAGTATGTATGCGTGTGTGTGAGAGAGTTTGCATGTGAGAGTATGTATGCGTGTGTGAGAGTTTGCATGCGTGTGTGTGTGAGAGAGTTTGCATGTGAGAGTATGTATGCGTGTGTGAGAGTTTGCATGCGTGTGTGTGTGAGAGTTTGCATGTGAGAGTATGTATGCGTGTGTGTGAGAGAGTTTGCATGTGAGAGTATGTATGCGTGTGTGAGAGTTTGCATGCGTGTGTGTGAGAGAGTTTGCATGTGAGTGTATGTGTGTGCGTGCGTATGCATGCGTGTGTGTGAGAGTATGTATGCGTGTGTGTGTGTGTGAGAGTTTGCATGTGAGAGTATGCATGCGTGTGTGTGAGAGTATCTATGAGTGTGTGAGAGAGTTTGCATGTGAAAGTATGTATGCGTGTGTGTGAGAGAGAGTTTGCATGTGAGTATGTATGCGTGTGTGAGAGAGTTTGCATGTGAGAGTATGCATGCGTGTGTGTGAGAGAGTTTGCATGCGTGTGTGTGAGAGAGTTTGCATGTGAGAGTATGTATGCGTGTGTGTGAGAGAGTTTGCATGTGAGAGTATGTGTGTGCGTGCGTATGCATGCGTGTGTGTGAGAGTATGTATGCATGTGTGTGTGTGTGAGAGTTTGCATGTGAGAGTATGCATGCGTGTGTGTGAGAGTATGTATGAGTGTGTGAGAGAGTTTGCATGTGAAAGTATGTATGCGTGTGTGTGAGTTTGCATGTGAGAGTATGTATGCGTGTGTGTGTGAGAGAGTTTGCATGTGAGTGTATGTGTGTGCGTGCGTATGCATGCGTGTGTGTGAGAGTATGTATGCGTGTGTGTGTGTGTGAGAGTTTGCATGTGAGAGTATGCATGCGTGTGTGTGAGAGTATGTATGAGTGTGTGAGAGAGTTTGCATGTGAAAGTATGTATGCGTGTGTGTGAGTTTGCATGTGAGAGTATGTATGCGTGTGTGTGAGAGAGTTTGCAAGTGAGAGTATGTATGCGTGTGTGTGAGAGAGTTTGCATGTGAGAGTATGTATGCGTGTGTGTGAGAGTTTGCATGTGAGAGTATGTATGCGTGTGTGTGAGAGTTTGCATGTGAGAGTATGTATGCGTGTGTGAGAGAGTTTGCATGTGAGAGTATGCATGCGTGTGTGTGAGAGAGTTTGCATGTGAGAGTATGTATGCGTGTGTGTGAGAGAGTTTGCATGTGAGAGTATGTATGCGTGTGTGAGAGAGTTTGCATGTGAGAGTATGCATGCGTGTGTGTGAGAGAGTTTGCATGTGAGAGTATGTATGCGTGTGTGTGAGAGAGTTTGCATGTGAGAGTATGTATGCGTGTGTGAGAGTTTGCATGCGTGTGTGTGTGAGAGAGTTTGCATGTGAGTGTATGTGTGTGCGTGCGTATGCATGCGTGTGTGTGAGAGTATGTATGCGTGTGTGTGTGTGAGAGTTTGCATGTGAGAGTATGCATGCGTGTGTGTGAGAGTATGTATGAGTGTGTGAGAGAGTTTGCATGTGAAAGTATGTATGCGTGTGTGTGAGAGAGTTTGCATGTGAGTATGTATGCGTGTGTGAGAGAGAGTTTGCATGTGAGTGTATGTGTGTGCGTGCGTATGCATGCGTGTGTGTGAGAGAGTTTGCATGTGAGTGTATGTGTGTGCGTGCGTATGCATGCGTGTGTGTGTGTGTGTGAGAGTATGTATGCGTGTGTGAGAGTTTGCATGTGAGAGTATGTATGCGTGTGTGTGAGAGAGTTTGCATGTGAGAGTATGTATGCGTGTGTGAGAGAGTTTGCATGTGAGAGTATGTATGCGTGTGTGTGAGAGAGTTTGCATGTGAGAGTATGTATGCGTGTGTGAGAGAGTTTGCATGTGAGAGTATGTATGCGTGTGTGAGAGAGTTTGCATGTGAGAGTATGTATGAGTGTGTGAGAGTTTGCATGTGAGTATGTATGCGTGTGTGTGAGAGAGTTTGCATGTGAGTATGTATGCGTGTGTGAGAGTTTGCATGCGTGTGTGTGAGAGAGTTTGCATGTGAGAGTATGTATGCGTGTGTGTGAGAGTTTGCATGTGAGAGTATGTATGCGTGTGTGTGAGAGTTTGCATGTGAGTATGTATGCGTGTGAGTTTGCATGCGTGTGTGTGAGAGTTTGCATTTGAGTGTATGTGTGTGCGTGCGTATGCATGCGCGTGTGTGAGAGTTTGCATGTGAGAGTATGTATGCGTGTGTGAGAGTTTGCATGTGAGAGTATGCATGCGTGTGTGTGAGAGTTTGCATGTGAGAGTATGTATGCGTGTGTGAGAGTTTGCATGTGAGAGTATGTATGCGTGTGTGAGAGTTTGCATGTGAGAGTATGTATGCGTGTGTGAGAGTTTGCATGTGAGAGTATGTATGCGTGTGTGAGAGTTTGCATGTGAGAGTATGCATGCGTGTGTGTGAGAGTTTGCATGTGAGAGTATGTATGCGTGTGTGAGAGTTTGCATGTGAGAGTATGTATGCGTGTGTGAGAGTTTGCATGTGAGAGTATGCATGCGTGTGTGTGAGAGTTTGCATGTGAGAGTATGTATGCGTGTGTGAGAGTTTGCATGTGAGAGTATGTATGCGTGTGTGTGAGTTTGCATGTGAGAGTATGTATGCGTGTGTGTGAGAGAGTTTGCATGTGAGAGTATGTATGCATGTGTGAGAGTTTGCATGTGAGAGTATGTATGCGTGTGTGTGAGAGAGTTTGCATGTGAGAGTATGTATGCATGTGTGAGAGTTTGCATGTGAGAGTATGTATGCGTGTGTGAGAGTTTGCATGCGAGTATGTATTCGTGTGTGTGAGAGAGTTTGCCTGTGAGAGTATGTATGCGTGTGTGTGTGTGAGAGTATGTATGCGTGTGTGAGAGAGTTTGCATGCGTGTGTGTGAGAGAGTTTGCATGTGAGAGTATGTATGCGTGTGTGTGTGTGAGAGTTTGCATGTGAGAGTATGTATGCGTGTGTGTGAGAGTTTGCATGTGAGAGTATGTATGCGTGTGTGTGTGTGTGAGAGTTTGCATGTGAGAGTATGTATGCGTGTGTGTGAGAGTTTGCATGTGAGTATGTATGCGTGTGAGAGTTTGCATGTGAGTATGTATGCGTGTGTGTGAGAGAGTTTGCATGTGAGTATGTGTGTGTGTGCGTATGCATGCGCGTGTGTGAGAGTTTGCATGTGAGAGTATGTATGCGTGTGTGAGAGTTTGCATGTGAGAGTATGTATGCGTGTGTGAGAGAGTTTGCATGTGAGAGTATGTATGCGTGTGTGTGAGAGAGTTTGCATGTGAGAGTATGTATGCGTGTGTGAGAGTTTGCATGTGAGTATGTATGCGTGTGTGTGAGAGAGTTTGCATGTGAGTATGTGTGTGTGTGCGTATGCATGCATGTGTGTGTGTGAGTATGTATGCATGTGTGTGTGTGGGAGAGTATGTATGCATGCAAGTGTGTGAGTATGTGTGCGTGTGTGTGGGAGTATGTGTGCGTGTGTGTGGGAGTATGTATGCGTGTGTGTGTGAGTATGTATGCGTGTGTGTGTGAGTATGTATGCGTGTGTGTGTGTGTGGGAGAGTATGTATGCATGCAAGTGTGTGAGTATGTGTGCGTGTGTATGTATGCGTGTGTGTGTGTGTGGGAGAGTATGTATGCATGCAAGTGTGTGAGTATGTGTGCGTGTGTGTGGGAGTATGTATGCGTGTGTGTGTGAGTATGTATGCGTGTGTGTGTGTGTGTGGGAGAGTATGTATGCATGCAAGTGTGTGAGTATGTGTGCGTGTGTGTGGGAGTATGTATGCGTGTGTGTGTGAGTATGTATGCATGTGTGTGTGTGGGAGAGTATGTATGCATGCAAGTGTGTGAGTATGTGTGCGTGTGTGGGAGTATGTATGCGTGTGTGTGTGAGTATGTATGCGTGTGTGTGTGTGGGAGAGTATGTATGCATGCAAGTGTGTGAGTATGCGTGTGTGTGTGTGAGTATGTATGCGTGTGTGTGTGTGGGAGAGTATGTATGCATGCAAGTGTGTGAGTTTGTGTGCGTGTGTGTGTGAGTATGTATGCATGTGTGTGTGTGGGAGAGTATGTATGCATGCAAGTGTGTGAGTATGTGTGCGTGTGTGTGGGAGTATGTATGCGTGTGTGTGTGTGAGTATGTATGCGTGTGTGTGTGGGAGAGTATGTATGCATGCAAGTGTGTGAGTTTGTGTGCGTGTGTGTGTGAGTATGTATGCATGTGTGTGTGTGGGAGAGTATGTATGCATGTGTGTGTGTGGGAGAGTATGTATGCATGCAAGTGTGTGAGTATGTATGCATGCGTGTGTGTGGGAGTATGTATGCGTGTGTGTGTGAGTATGTATGCGTGTGTGTGTGGGAGAGTATGTATGCATGCAAGTGTGTGAGTATGTATGCATGCGTGTGTGTGGGAGTATGTATGCGTGTGTGTGTGTGAGTATGTATGCGTGTGTGTGTGGGAGAGTATGTATGCATGCAAGTGTGTGAGTTTGTGTGCGTGTGTGTGTGAGTATGTATGCATGTGTGTGTGTGGGAGAGTATGTATGCATGCAAGTGTGTGAGTATGTATGCATGCGTGTGTGTGGGAGTATGTATGCGTGTGTGTGTGGGAGAGTATGTATGCATGCAAGTGTGTGAGTATGTGTGCGTGTGTGTGGGAGAGTATGTATGCATGCAAGTGTGTGAGTATGTGTGCGTGTGTGTGGGAGTATGTATGCGTGTGTGTGTGTGAGTATGTATGCGTGTGTGTGTGGGAGAGTATGTATGCATGCAAGTGTGTGAGTTTGTGTGCGTGTGTGTGTGAGTATGTATGCATGTGTGTGTGTGGGAGAGTATGTATGCATGCAAGTGTGTGAGTATGTATGCATGCGTGTGTGTGGGAGTATGTATGCGTGTGTGTGTGAGTATGTATGCGTGTGTGTGTGGGAGAGTATGTATGCATGCAAGTGTGTGAGTATGTATGCATGCGTGTGTGTGGGAGTATGTATGCGTGTGTGTGTGTGAGTATGTATGCGTGTGTGTGTGGGAGAGTATGTATGCATGCAAGTGTGTGAGTTTGTGTGCGTGTGTGTGTGAGTATGTATGCATGTGTGTGTGTGGGAGAGTATGTATGCATGCAAGTGTGTGAGTATGTATGCATGCGTGTGTGTGGGAGTATGTATGCGTGTGTGTGTGGGAGAGTATGTATGCATGCAAGTGTGTGAGTATGTGTGCGTGTGTGTGTGAGTATGTATGCGTGTGTGTGTGAGTATGTATGCGTGTGTGTGTGAGTATGTATGCGTGTGTGTGTGAGTATGTATGCGTGTGTGTGTGAGTATGTATGCGTGTGTGTGTGGGAGAGTATGTATGCATGCAAGTGTGTGAGTATGTGTGCGTGTGTGTGTGAGTATGTATGCGTGTGTGTGTGAGTATGTATGCGTGTGTGTGTGAGTATGTGTGCGTGTGTGTGTGAGTATGTATGCGTGTGTGTGTGAGTATGTGTGCGTGTGTGTGTGAGTATGTATGCGTGTGTGTGTGAGTATGTATGCGTGTGTGTGTGAGTATGTATGTGTGTGTGTGTGTGGGAGAGTATGTATGCATGCAAGTGTGTGAGTATGTGTGCGTGTGTGTGTGAGTATGTATGCGTGTGTGTGTGTGAGAGAGTATGTATGCATGCAAGTGTGTGAGTATGTGTGCGTGTGTGTGTGAGTATGTATGCGTGTGTGTGTGAGTATGTATGCATGCAAGTGTGTGAGTATGTGTGCGTGTGTGTGTGAGTATGTATGCGTGTGTGTGTGAGTATGTATGCGTGTGTGTGTGAGTATGTATGTGTGTGTGTGTGTGGGAGAGTATGTATGCATGCAAGTGTGTGAGTATGTGTGCGTGTGTGTGTGAGTATGTATGCGTGTGTGTGTGAGAGAGTATGCATGCATGCAAGTGTGTGAGTATGTGTGCGTGTGTGTGTGAGTATGTATGCGTGTGTGTGTGAGTATGTATGCGTGTGTGTGTGAGTATGTATGCATGCAAGTGTGTGAGTATGTGTGCGTGTGTGTGTGAGTATGTATGTGTGTGTGTGTGTGGGAGAGTATGTATGCATGCAAGTGTGTGAGTATGTGTGCGTGTGTGTGTGAGTATGTATGCGTGTGTGTGTGAGTATGTATGCGTGTGTGTGTGAGTATGTATGCATGCAAGTGTGTGAGTATGTGTGCGTGTGTGTGTGTGAGTATGTATGCATGTGTGTGTGTGGGAGAGTATGTATGCATGCAAGTGTGTGAGTATGTGTGCGTGTGTGTGTGAGTATGTATGCGTGTGTGTGTGAGTATGTATGCGTGTGTGTGTGAGTATGTATGCATGTGTGTGTGTGGGAGAGTATGTATGCATGCAAGTGTGTGAGTATGTGTGCGTGTGTGTGTGTGTATAAATAAAATAATGTAACTTATTAAAAAAAGACATACCTTAATAAATGTAAATAGTTTGATTATGAAAACGTTTCCACATTCCTCCAGTGAATCTCATGAACAGACACAGAGTCCACACGTAAATATACAGCGATTCATTTTAATCAAATTGAAAAATAAATTAAAGAAACAATTATAAATGCAAAAGAATGAAACATTCCGGAATCATAATGCTCAAGGCAGATGGCATGAATGAAGACAGTATAAAACTAAGTGTGTGTGTGTGTGTGTGTGTGTTTCTCTCCAACATGGACACGAAATCACAGAAGCATTCCTGCAGATAAACATGAACCCATCGCTCCTGCTACAGAAGAGGAGTGTAGAAAACACACATGCCCTACACGTGACCAGTTTAAAAACCACATCTGTACAGCACAGACACATCTGGATGGAATGATCGAAGCCGAGGAAGTTCATCTGTACAGCAGAGACACAGATCATTGGTTGAGTTCAGCGTTCTCCATGAACACACACAGGACAGCGTGGGAATGAGGAAGAGGACAAACCCCCAGAATGCTCAGCGTTCAGGGCTAGTTCTTCTTCTTGACGTTGTTGTTCGATGACAGTCTCTGTCTCCGCGTCGGCATCAGGGCGCCCAGCGTCACTTTGCTCCTGGCAACTTCAAAAAGTTTCGAAAAGACCTAAAACGAGGGATGA
>NC_137112.1:2958191-3015691 GCF_949357685.1 Gobio gobio | reverse complement strand
CGCTCACACAGAGAAACTCAGTCACACACTGCCGTAAAAATGGAGAAATGTGGAGTTTATTTATATTTATAACACGATACAGTTGCAACGTCACATTCCCAAGAGTGCTGTTTGCCTGAATAACATCACGACTGAAAATGACACTGATTTCATATGACAGTTCCATAAACAATTATTAACATTAAGTCACTTACATTTTGATGCAATATTGAGTGTTTTTGTTCCATTTCAGCAGCGAAAATAGTTCCAAAAGACCACAGCAGAACGCGTGTCACAGCAACAGCGTGTTAGTGAATGATTCAGCATTTTGAATTAATCAATAGAATCAAAGATTCAATTAATTATTCGGAAACGCCTACCTCATTCTTAAATGAATCAGCGTTTGAACGAATCGACTCAATGACTCGCTCATTCAGACGGTCACAGCGCCACCTACTGGTGCTTTAGTTTCATCTTTCCAGCCTTTCTTATTTGTATATTTAAAACAATCTCATAACAATATTTAATGAAGTTGTAATTTTTCAGTGTAAATTATTTAATTTGACTGGTAACAGCCAGTGTCGTCTTCTAATTTAATTGATTGATCCAATTTAAGAATATAAAAGGAAATCTGAATCATAGCCTATATTTAATAAGATTAGGGGAAAAATGCCCTTTATAAAAGGTAAAAATATCACAAATATGCATATGTCAAAACTTTTTTTTTCCGGACAAGCACATTTTTTACTCGGACAAGTGAATGACAGATTTGCACGTGAACAAGCTTAATGTCGAGCCCTGTAGAAACAATAACTTCTTATGTTTAGTGCTCTTAACATTTGCCTTATAAAGTTTACTGGGAAAAATAAAAATGTTTAGTGCTTTTTAGCATAAATACATAAATATAAAACAACTGTAATTAAACGGGCTGCTGCACAAACAACTGCAAAACGGCTCATTTTATGATTTCATACAAATGCATTATGAAAAAAGGTGGTCATCAAATGCATAAAATCTTTAAAAATGTAAATCAAATTAATATTTAATAATTCCTTCCATTTTCTTGGCAAACTAAGAGCTGCACATCAAGTTTAATGTGTGATATTTCTGAAATATATACAGGTTTTATTCAATATTTACATGTGTATTAAAGTTGACTTGTGTATCAACACATCAATACATGCAAATTACAGGCTGATCAATTATTTTTTGTGTTCAAAGAGTTACATAATTTCAGGAAATCCTAACATTTTGTTACATTACGGTTCATGTCTTCAAATTTAAGAGCTCTTAAAATGAGAATATATAATTTAAGTTATGACCTTAAATACGATCGAGCCGGAGGAACCCTGCATCATAAGCATAATACACAGGATCACCACAATGCATTCTGGGATTGAACTTCTCTACCTGTAGCATGGACTTGGGGTGCGGCAGCTCTTCGCCCTGATAGATCTTCATGTAGGCCTGAGACAGAGACACACACACACACACACACACACACACACACACACACACACACACACAGGGGTCAATCCCAGCACACACCTGAGCGATGGAGGCCGGATGGGAAACGCTCTTACTTTGAAATACTGCAGGAGATCTCGACATGTGACTTTGGAGCCGCTGATCTCCTTCTCCACCAGGTTCTGAGGAGCCAACAGAAGCGGCACCAGATTCACCAGCTCCCTCTTGAACTCGTCATCGATGTCTACACACACACACACACACACACACACACACACACACACACACACACACACACACACAAGAAGCTCATTTATTTGGCTGATGTGAAATTTCCATTTCAGTGATCAATAGTTCTTTTGGCCATCAATGGGCTGAAACACGATCAAACGTCACACTGAATGTGGATGAATGGCTGTCCAATCATGATCTGACATAGTGTCACTGAAATATGAAGCCAACCCACCGAAATAAAGCTGAAGAAATGACAGCAATATATCCCAGTAGAATGAATTTACCGGTCAGCTGATTATATGGGCCGATTTGAGCCTGTCACAGATATAATCGGCATATGCCGCAGATATGAACGCGCGACTCACAGTGAATACTCACACAAAATTATGTCTTATCGAATATCATTGTATCAACAGTTGGTTATGTCTTAAAGGGATAGTTCACCCAAAAATGAAAATTAGCCCATGATTTACTCTCCCTCAAGTCATCTGAGGTGTGCATGACATTCTTCTTTCAGACGAATAAAATCTGAGTTATATTACAAAAGTCCAGGCTAATCCAAGCTTTAGAATTTGATTCATAGTTGCTCTGTTTTTGAAGTCCATAAAAAGTGCATATATCCGTCATATAACTGCTCCACGCGGCTCTGAGGTGTTAATAAAGGCCTTCTGAAGCAAATTGACGCGTTTGTGTAAGGAAAATATTCATATTTTTAACTTTATCAAGTAAACTTTCGACCAGCCGCATTCCATGGAAAAGTGTTGAATGTTGAAAGTGAAACTGAAGATGCGTTTGTGATGTCATGACCGGACCTGGTCGCGTTAGTCTTTCCATCGGCAGGGGAACTTTCAACAATTTTTCCATAAATTGAACAGGGAAGGCCGAAAGTTAACTTTAGAAAGTTTTTAATATGGATATTTTTCTTACACAAACGCGTCGATTTGCTTCAGAAGGCCTTTATTAACACCCCAGAGCCGCTGGAGCAGTTATATGACGGACAGATGCACTTTTTATGGACTTCAAAAACAGAGCAACTATGAAACAAATTCTAATGCTTGGATTAGCCTGGACTTTTGTAATATAACTCAGATTTTATTCGTCTGAAAGAAGAATGTCATACACACCTCTGATGACTTGAGGGAGAGGAAATCATGGGCCGAATCCAGATTTTTGGGGATCAGCCGAATACCGAATCCACTGGTTAAGATTCTGCCGAATCCGAATCCTACTCCCATCCTCACTCCGTTATCACAGTTAGGGCTGGGCGATAAAATGATAACGATATGTATCGCGATAGACACGTAATCGATATCAATAAATAAAATAAAAAAAGGATAAAATTTGAGATGCATGTTTTTTTTCTTTGTCGGAAGAAACCAGAGGTTGCGAAGCAAGTTTGGTTGCATGAACAAATGCACTCGCTCTCTGGTAACCAAGCAACATAGGAAGTGACAGGCTAACAGCCAATCAGGTAACTGTCTCAGGTCTGGTTGCGCATATCGTTGTCTCGTGTTGGATTAATTCTTCAGTAAACAGCACCGGCGTGGAGTGACCAGTGGAAAATGAGCGCCGCAGCGAGCGAGGAAATTGTTGATAAAACAAGTTTTTTGGATTTTATAAGTCTGACCGTAGTCAGACCAATGTCGTCTGTAAGACTGTCGTCCCCACCAAGACTGGTAATACCACACACTTGTTTTAACAGCCTTGTTTATAGTTTCGTCTGGCTCCTCCGCTGACAGCGCGCGCCTCGTCCGTTTGGGGGCGTGTTTATACTCGACGCGCTCGCCGTTGTGCTATTCTTTGGCTGAATCCGAAATCGCCCCCTAAAACCTCAATCACTATTCCCTACTTTAATCCACTAATACAGTTCACTTGAAGGAGTGAATGAAAATGAGTGAGTGCTGTGTGTTCATCGGCTGTACACTCGTTATTGCGGTCACTGGTGTAGTGCAGGCTATACGCAGGTATACCCACTTCTTTATCAGTCGGCATTGCGTATACACACTTTTAAATCCCCTCTGTTGCGCATCATTCAGCAGTGTTCTGCATTAGCCATGACAGTCCAGCACATCATTTATAATTATATGTATATAACGTCGTATCACAAAATTACAGTTCAATTAATATTCTTTATCGATTAACTATAGGCGGAATCGCACTGAATGACACACAACAGAAGCGCTTTCTCTCTCACGTGCGCTCTCTCTCTCGCACAATCAGTTCTCCTTGCGCCTGAATATTCAAATACACGCGCACACAGATGTCAAAATATCCATCGTGTGGAGTATCTCACAAGAACACAGTCGGTTATGGCTTAAGTGTACGTAAACAGGTGGGTAATAACTGGATATGTGTCAGAATATTACGTTGATTTATTCAGCAGCCCAATTAAATACCTGTCTGTCATTAATGTTAATCAAACAACTAAAGGTGTTAAATAAATGTATACATATTAAATAAAACTTTTTTTTTTTTTTAGGCTACTATTGTTTTTGTAATTTGCCTATTTGCTTCTTTGTTCTTTTATAGCCTATAACCTAAAAAATAACTCATATCATATTACATTTCTCATATTAGCCTATGCTCATATTGTCCACCTGCACATACTAGCTGATATGCAATGTAATCTTGATTTGGGTGGTCACTCTGCATTTTAAAGTTTGAAAGAGTTTTAAATCTTCTAAATCAAAATCAAGTAATTTAAGCATGCCAAAGTCAACTTTAATCATATAAAATGTAATTTCCAAACAGCAAAATTGTGGCCAGAGTGGCTAGTAACTTTGGAAAACCACGAGCCACAGTGACTGCGGAGCAAAAAAGTTCATGTCAAACCCTGTATAATAGTTGAACATATTGTTTTGAATATTTTGTTGAATTCTTTGAAAGATGATGATATTTTAAAAAAAATAAACAAATCTCTGACACCACGCTTGCCTCATCTTGAATATATCTTATATTCATTCATTAGGCCTGCGTAGAACTAGCCTGGCTCCGCCCTCCTACGTACTTCCGCTCAATTTTCATTTTCCTTCAGTACTACGTCTGGGACTGCGGTATATGCTTAGGTTTTCGCCCGAACAATTTTTTACCGGTCCAATCAGCGAACAGAGGGAGTGGCTGAGAACGATGACGATGTCGTGCGCTAGTTTGAGTTGTAACGTTAGTTCAGTAATGGCGGCAGTGAAAAATGCGAGTGTGTGGCAGCGCTGACGAATGTCCAGAAGTTAAAACCGGTCTCGAGTCCTCTCATGAGGGAGCACGGAGGCATATAAGGACGAGCGACACCGGCGAAGGACGAGAGAGGACCAGGCCTGGATTTTAAGTTGTGTTTTGTTATGTTTGTGAGCAGCAGTCCGTTTTACTTATACTTTCATTTTGTGTTTATTATTTGATTAAAGGTCCTTTCACACTGGACGCGATTTTGACGCGCAAATAATTTGCGCGATGGTTTTATTTTGTGATCAGCTGTTTGTGTAATGAGAGCTTTCACACCGAACGCGAATGTGCTGCGGCGAAAAAACGATGTTTATTTTTTCCGTTTCGTTATCGATTTTTTTTAACACTCGCAGCGACAGAAAAGGCTTAAACCAATCACATACAAGGAAACAAAGGTGACGAAATGTCCAGTTGATGTCATTCGCCATTCAATCAACATTAACCTTTGCCAGGTGTGGCATTTCTCACGAGATTACAGCTGTAGTTGTGTTTACAGCTGTGCAGATGCAGATGTGTTTGCCCACTATAGGCTACAGATTACGATATTATAATCAATACACTGATTTTTTTTTTTTTAATCTAATTGCGTCCGCGACTATAGAAAGTGAATGTGTTTCCGTCAGTACGACTGTGGCACTTAAATGTTTACATTGTGATTCAACTGGAAACACAGCAGCTCCGTATCGAGCCGTTCCTGAAGAGTGTGTGTGTGTGTGTGTGTGTGTGTGTGTGTGTGTGTGTGTGTGTGTCGTCAGATGCGCTGCTACCGTCTCTGTCTGGAGGAGCTCCTCAAATTATCCCACGGACATTTGAAGTAAGTGCGGAACCGGCCATGATAAAGTTTTAGCTCCTGTAGAAGATGAGCATCCTCCCCTTCAGACTCTCTGTTCTTTAAGACTGGCTGCACCCAAAACCTTCTTCTCTGTCTTTTAAAGAAAATTAAAAGCTCGTCTCCACTGAATGATTACGTGTCCGTGTTTCTCAGCTGTCGCCGCGAATGTTTTGGAATGTTGGAGCTCTGAAACGTCGCAAACTCGCGTCGCGGCTGATGTGAATGGTTTTGACGCGAACTATTCGCACACGAAATATTCGCTTCGCTTTTCCGTTACGCGTCCGGTGTGAAAGGGCCTTTAAAGTTGTTAAACGTTCTTCGGTTCCCGCCTCCTTCTTCCCTGAACAAACGAACTCCCGCTACACGGAGCAAGAACAATCACTGCTGTACTGCTGATGTTGTGGTCCGGGAAAAGTATTTTTGAGCTCGCTCTGTTAGTGGTGAAGGAGTTGCTGAAGCCGTCCGTCTCCCACCACCCGCGAGAAAAACCCAGGCTGAATTATCGACTGCTTTTGACAAACACCAAGGTCGTGTGGTAATGTAATGGCTGTCCAAATCCACATCTCTGAGTTATCAAGAATATATCACTTCAAAACTCACTGTTTATATCCTTTACAGACCTCTGCAGAGCACCGTGTGCTGTAATTTGAATGCATTTCTAGACTTGTATTTCTTTAAATACTGGCAAGTGTTTACAAGAGCAAAATATTTCATCACCGCTCAAAAAATAAAAGAAGAAAAGCACGTAAACATTTGAATTGGGCTGTTATTCACGGCAGCATTTATTCTTATCATACCAAGCATATGACATTTTATTTACAGCATACAATCATGTTATGATTGCACGAGATATGCACCACGAGAGCAGCGCGTTCCGATAACTGTGAATAAATAACAATCCGAATGCACAAGGTTTTATCACTGACACTGAGGTGGTGTGCTCAGTTAATGTGAGAATCAAAGGCGAACGGCGCATGACATGCGTCACGACTAGGGTTGGGTATCGTTTGGTTTTTTTTCGATTCCGGTGCCAAACCGATACTTTTAAAATGGTTCCGGTGCCTAAACGGTGCCTGAACCGATACTTAAAAAAAAAAAAGGCCACAAAACGAGGTGGATGACATTAAATGGCTTTTTATTTATTTATTTTTTATTTAAATTGAACCATTTATTAAAAGTTTAATGTATACTTAAATGTATGAATATAAATAAATACAAAACACAATTTACTTATTTACAAATTATAATTTACTTATTTACAAATTCACAGTAAAACCTAAGCCACCTAACCCAACTACAACAAGCCTAATATAACTCTAAATAACAGTTACAGTAATAACAGCGGTCGTCTGTATTCTTGCTCTGCTACAAACCAGCTTCGAGCTTCAGCTTTATTTTGAAATATGATCATATTCTCTGGCTAAATATTTTAGAACGCATTGCCTTATTGTTTCCATGGCGACGCGTCATGTTTCTCACATGAGACACAGCAGCCGCCATAGCGCTGACGGCTCAGCTGTATCGGGTTTATTTAGCTTTTTCTTTTTATTCAAAATATTCACAAACTTCTTAACTGTGTCACGAACTATCTGATGTTCAAATGTGTGAGTGAATGTGTGTTAGTTGATCTATAAAGCGCAATGGGCGGCGCCATGTTAGTTTGCGCCTCAGAATCGGATCTGTCGGATTTACAACACTTGAGTTAATTCTCGTCTCACGAAATACATGAAAGTAAGTGACCAGTGAACTGGAAGAAGAATAGAGTAAACTATATAGTTACTATATAATGTGCATGTATGTATCTGATGTGAATAAAACATGTAACGTTAGTCAAATTATAACCGTCTGAAAGGATTGTCATTGCCGCTTTCATAGACATCAGTGGGTGTTTTGTTGCTAGTAGCCTACTTATGAGCATTTAAATGTCTGAAACCTGGAATAAACATGATGTGGTTGAAAACACTGAATAGTTGTCATGAGATGTGGTTGAAAACACTGAATAGTTGTCATGAGATGTGGTTGAAAACACTGAATAGTTGTCATGAGTTGTGATGTGACGAGCGCTGAGCGTCTGTCTCTGGCTCGGTGCAGCCAAAGCACGCGAAAGCACGTTTGAATTTTGGCACCGAAATGAGGAACCGAAATCTGCGTTCTGATTCGGTCCGGTACATACCGGTTATATAAGTACCGGTGCCATATTGGAACCGGATTTCGGTACCCAACCCTAGTCACGACCAAACGTTAGCGATTGGTTCGGCAGATCCAGAGTGACTCTTGGCAGATCCAATAGTTTTACACTTCAACAGAGTTCCCGCCTTCAAGGAAGTAAACGCTTTTCAATGGAGAGTGGCCAGACTCTATGTACAAATGAAATGTACGAGAGTCTGGTAAAACCAGGCTAACGTAGAACCAGTGATATTTGCAAATGTTGGCACACTCAGGCGTACACTATCTGTTGCAAATGAGCCATTCCAAGAGATAGTTCACAAAATAAAATACTGGCAGAGACTACTTGCAAGGTGAGAGAATAGTTGTTTGACAGGTTTGAAAACCCCTGGAATAAAGAATAATCAAAGTGTATAATTATGTTGTCTCTATTGTCTGTATGCCAGTATTGATTGCAAAATCTGCACCTCTTCCGGCTAATATTAATGTCATAGTGATCGTCAAGCAGCAAAAGTCAAGAGACAATGTGCAAATACTACTGGCTCATTTTCGGGTGAACTAAATATGCAAGACTAGTCTTACATGTCACTGCTTATAACACAGGATGTTCATCTATTGCTGGGCCGCTTTAAAAAAAAAATTGGGGGCAAAAATTAAAGAGTATACCCACTTCTCCAGGGACCACTACACCACTGATTGCGGTGCATTGTGGGATAGAATGAGTGCACTAAACAACGTCCACTATGGTTTCGGACACCACTACAAATGGCTGTCCTCTCAAATAATGCACTATTTAAGGGTATAGGGGGCGATTTTAGATTCAACCTTTGAAACATGGAGAGGTAATGTTACTCTGCATCAATACCTTATGACAAAGCAACTAAACGCTAACAGTTACACAGAAATAACCGAGGCACTGCACCTTAATGTTAAGAGATAATTGTGGTCATAAAAATATATCAAATATCGACCGATATGAAACACTTATATCGTGATACAGTTGTCAGCCATATCGCAAACAACGTCCACAGCAGTGTAGGGATGCTCATATTGACCGTTCAACCGTTAACCGAAATAACTTTGACCGATTAATCCTATCAGTTAACAGAACTAACCCTTTAAGGCTTTTAAAAGTGTGGTTTTGGTCAAGTTTACTAACTACACACGCGCAGTCAGAGGCTCGCGCTGCGGAGACAGACGAAAGTATAAGCGATGTTTGTGAGGGTGTTTACTGTCAGCAGGCTGCGCTCCAGACTAACTCACATCACTTAGACATAACCTCTGTTCCCACAGAAAAACCTCTGTTGTGCAGCCAAAAGCTATTTTAAAGGTTTCTACTTTTGTTTTTACATGCATCAAAGGTCAACCCCCCCCTATTATTTTCTGATAAGTCAGGGTGTTGACTCACATTTGCAGCTAAAATTATGTGTGTGAACTGCAGACTCTATTTAGGAGCATGTGTGTGAATAAAGTGCCCGCACCTCGTAAC
Organism: Gobio gobio; assembly: GCF_949357685.1. Taxonomy (NCBI): domain Eukaryota; kingdom Metazoa; phylum Chordata; class Actinopteri; order Cypriniformes; family Gobionidae; genus Gobio; species Gobio gobio. The sequence goes on along the minus strand of NC_137112.1, from coordinate 3,006,308 downwards.
CGGCCGTCGAAGTGAGGGTTGGTGGCCACTTTGAGTCCGGGGTGTGGCAACAGGAAGCAGCTGATGTTGGAGAAGCAGTTGTGGATGTGTTTCCTGACGTTCTGAAGTTCTTCATGTTGATTCTGCTTCACCTGAGATTAATCACAGCATAATTTAGACGCTCTGCGCTTCTCAACCGCTCGGACTCTAGAGCCTCCACTGCCCAAACACTGATGTTTTATTGATATATTGAATTATTTAACATGGTTTACTAAACATTAAATTAATGTGTTTTGTGATTCCAGAAGCCCCCAAAAAAATGTTTTTTAATTCCTTTATCTTATTTTCATGCTTGTTTTGCCTTTTTAAAATCATTTTAAGTCATCTTGAGGCCCCTGGTTGAGAACTTTGTTGATTGTGGAACAACAAACAACCAGATTTGAGAGACAACTTTACAGTTCATGTTTAGACTTGAGTTAGGAGCTTCTACATAATTTCCCTCACATCCTCTTCAAGGATTATGGGTAGTGTTAGGGAAAGGGCTCGGACAGGAATGCAACAAAACATGTTGATCCAGGAACATGTCTTGGCAAGAACACGGTGACCATTAAGAAGCTGTACGTCACACGAGCAACAGCGTCATGTGACCCACCTGAAGTCTCTTCTCCAGAAACGTATTTCCTCCATCCAGACCGTAAGCGTGTTCGTACGGGTAGCTCCAGTCTCGGATGAGAAACACCAGGGACTGCGCACAAATACAGACACACAGCGTTACAGCAGCATTTCTCACACACGCACACACACACACACACTCTCTCACACACAGTACCTGGAAGGGTTTCTCGTAGATCTCCTCCATGGCCAGTCGGCCGTACTCTGTGAAGAGCTGAAAAAACAAGATGAGAAGGCAAAAACACATTATAAGTGGCAGTGGCCGCACTTTATTGTCGACTTGCACTAAAAGAGTAACATACATAGAGCAAAACAAAACACCGGTCATCAGGGTATCTGCAGGTTTCACCAAGTCAAATTTAAGACTTTTTAAGACCTTTTTAAGACCATTATGAATTAAATTTAAGACCTATATAACGAAATGAAACAAAAGGAAATGCAGAATCACAAAATGACTTGCAAAGCAAATTCATTTATTAAAATTGAACAAAGTATTAGTAAACTTGCACTTCCTCATAGCTCAATCCCACCAGGATTAATATACAAACACACTACCGGTCAAAAGTTTGAGAACAGTAAGATTTTTTTAATGTTTTTACAGAAGTCTCTTCAGCTCAACAATGCTGCATTTATGTTATTAAAAATACAAAACATCTGTAATATTGTGACCGTTCTGTTGTGACTGTTCTCTATGTGCATATATAGAGTAAATTGTCATTTATTCCTGTGATCAAAGCTGAATTTATTATCATTACTCCAGTCTTCAGTGTCACATGACCCTTCACTAATCATTCTCATATGAGGATTTGATGATCAACAAACATTTATGATTATCAGTGTTGAAAACAGTTGTGTAAAACATTTTTTTTTTTAGGATTCTTTGATGAATAGAAAGTTCTAAAGAACAGCATTTATCTGAAATAGAGAGTAAAAAAAAAAAGATTTTTGAAGGATTATGTGACTCTAAAGTCTGGAGTAATGATGCTGAAAATTCAGCTTTGAATCCCAGAAATAAATTGCATATTCAAATTAGGGGTGTGGCAATATACCGGTATTGACGATAACCATGATATTCAGAGCACGAAATATCGACATCGTGTTAATTTAGGGTGTGGCAATATACCGGTATTGGCGATAACCGCAATATTGAAAATGAACAGGACTGGTATGATAACATGACGCGTAAATACTCCGGTGTCTGACTGTAGCCGTGTTTTTTCCTCCCTCTCTATTACACACTGTTGCAGCCATAAAAATAGTTCAGCTTTGTTTGTAATGTCAAATTTGTTATATTTCGTTTAGTTTCTTTATTAAGTTAATTTAGAAAAAAATTTTGGGGCAATTTTCGTTAGTTAAATTAAAGTTTTCGTTTTTTTCCTAATGACCAAGCGGCCAGCGGCCGACAGTGAGTTAACCGCATGTTTGATCAATTTATCCTCTCAAATCAACACTTGACTTGTCTTGCCTATAATAAAATCCATATATATAAAACACTTCAAGCATATCACAATGTAAGTTTATATGTTTACCATCACCACCACCACAGTAAAAATGCATTTTTGACAAGCTGAGGCAGGCCCGCACGCAACGACGCCTGCAAACGAAACGGGCTACACAATCTAAACTATAAAATAAAAACATGCATTGTCTTATGAATATAAATCCAATCTTCAATTTCCATTCTATAGGCTATGCAAATTCAGATCACGACAACGAAAGCAACAGATATGAGCTGAATTTTATTTATCGGCTCATTTCAAGTTCAAAGGCCGTAATAGGAGAACGAGCGACCTAAGCACTGGTAAGAACATTTAGTCTCATTTGTTTTAATGGAGATTATTGTGTTTTTGAGCATCTGATTCTGAGCCTTTGGCTACTTTCACTTTCACTGGCGGCTGTTTGCGTCTTTTCTTGCATCTTCTTGTAGTCCCTTCAGCACTCGGTGCGCGCAGTGCGTGGTGGGAGCGGTGGATCATCTGAGTGATCGGATTTAAATCCGCCTCGAAAGAATTTCGGAAGACATTTAATCCTGATCTCTTCACAATATGATAGATATATGATCAGAGAAAACGAATGAAGTGAGCAGGTGTAAAAAGGCCATAACTCTTGCAGCTGCGCTGAAGGAACGCAACGGTCAGAGTCACCAGTCAGAGCCAGTCGACGGTCGCGGTCTCATAGTTTCTTTTAATTAATGAAAAATGTCTATTCTTGTATTTGTATTTGCAATCTAGTCATGGCCAATAACATTTATGTTAATATTTATTCATCATCATACTGTTGAACTTGACAGTATTTTCTCTCTTGTTATTTCATAGGGAGCTTCAAAGACAATTTATCAGTAACAGTATTACCCTGTTTATCAATATCCAATTATGTTTGTTGGGTAAAAAATAAAACTAAATAAACAAAGTAAAAATTAATTGGTAACACTTTACAATAAGTTTCCTTAATTAACATTAGTTACATTAGTTAACATGACTTAATAATGAACTGCACTTATTCATCTTTGTTAATGTTAATTTCAACATTTACTAATGCATTATTAAAATCTTGCTAAAATGCACTGTGAACTAACATGAACAGCTCTATATTAACTAACATTAACAAAGAAGATTAACTAATGCTGAACAGCTGTTGTTCATGGTTAGTTCGTTAACTAATGCATTAACTAATGTCAACTAATACAACCTTATTGTAAAGTGTTACCAATTCATTTGATAACTTTCTCCCCCAAGGTTCTATAGATATCGCGATATATCGATATCGTGATTTTTTTTTGGCCACAATAACCGTGGTGTGAAAAATCTGATATCGTGACAGCCCTATTTCAAACATAAAAAAAGTTATTTATGTTTAAATAGGACCTACAGTAATGCACACATTCGGTACACTCGCGCGAGCGCTGACAGGCGGCAAACGCGAGCACAGAATGCGCGGCCAGTCTGACATCGGTCCGTGTGGCAGTAGCGAATCAGTTCGGGGTTTACATCGCTTTTTTAGTGCTATCGGGAATATCGCGAGATGGCAGGTAAGAAAGATTCGCCTTCGCTTTCACGATCGCGTGAACTGGAAGAACTGGAGAACTGAAGCTGAAGAATAAAATCAGTTTGATGTGTCTGTGGTACAATCCGAAAGAGCCTCGCGCCAATAACATGAAAGCTGATTGGCTGCAATATAAGATGCATGCTGGTCTCATTTGTAGTTGTAAAACAGCGAACTATAGTTGGACTAGCGAAAGAACGAACTACACACACACACTAAAGCACTGCCGGAGCATTTCAATGAGCAAGAGCTAGCATTACATGGACGTAGGAAAATTAAGACCCGTTTAAAATTATTTAAGACATAGAACTCAATACTTCAGCGAATTTAAGACTTTTTAAGGCCTAAAATTTTGATTTTGAAATTTAAAGACATTTAAGACTTTTTAAGATCCCGCGGGTACCCTGGTCATGAATTAGAGTCTAAAACGAGAATTTTTAAAGAGAAATGATGATGACAAAGCCTCCTAAAATGCAGTCTCAAAGACACATACACTATATCATACACTCACCTAAAGGATTATCAGGAACACACACTAATACTGTGTTTGACCCCCTTTCGCCTTCAGAACTGCCTTAATTCTACGTGGCATTGATTTAACAAGCTGCTGAAAGCATTCTTTAGAAATGTTGGCCGCGACGTCAGATTTTTGAAGAGAAATTGCCAGATTACACTTTTAAATGCAATTATTGGGTTTCAATTTACTCCAGTAATCAAATGCATCTACTGATAAAAATAAAACGTTGACTAATATGTTACCAACATACGATTTTATATAGTTTATATTCTTTATTATAAATGGGCCGAGGTAAACATCTTTAGTTGTTTTTTTTTAGGCAGTTGAATATAACTTTAAAGTCCAGTATAAATGTTCATTTCAGTTCTCTTCAACGGCAGTTGCTAAATATTACAAATAATGTAACGAAATACATTTACTCTGTATTTGAGTATAATTGTGAAGTACCTCGATTTTTATTCAACTTCATCGCAGAGGCAAATATTGTGGTTTTATGAAAAACTGACTTTTAACACATGGATATTACATTTTGATATTAGTTATCGTTTAAAAAAGAATCTAAAAATAAAATACACTAGAAATATGTCGTCTAGATCAGGGATAGGCACCGTTGGTCTTGGAGGGCCGCTGTCCTGCAGAGTTCAGCTCATAGAACAGTTATGCATGTTAAAATATTTTGTTTGCTTTGAGGATGTGAGTTAATTTAAGTTATTATTCCCTCTTTCTGAAAACATCTTAGCGACATGGCAGCCGTCGAATAAGGCCGCACTGCAAACCTGTTGGTAGACAGTGGAAAATGCCCTGATCCAGATGATGTCCCGCTGACAGAGGCTTCACCAGGGTCAATAAAGCCCAGCTCAATAAAAGACTACAGAAAAACATTTTATTCCATCTGTTTTATGTACTGTTAATTTTAAAATGTATTTAGTTTTTCTAATCTTAAACAGAACTTATGTAAATAGTTCTGTAAATAAAAATGTATAGAATTTGTTTCATTTACAAATTAATTGACGTGACAAAAAATAAATGTACAGAATTATTTATTTAATTTACAAATTATAACTTGCATAACAAAAATAAAGCGTAACAATAATATTTCATTTACACATTTTAATTTACAAAACCAAAATTTTAGTTCTTAACAATCTCTCAAGTAGAGAAAACAATCAGTCCATTCTCTCCCTGCTCTCCTCTGTCTCTCGCGGAAACTTCCTGTCCTCTCTCAGTCTCTCCATCAGCTCATCCTCTCTTCTCGTCTCCTCTTGGCTGGAGTTGCTCCTCCTCATCTTGGTCATCCACTGCTGAACTTGGCCCTGGTGTGTCCTCAGGGATGATGGAGGCAATGAGGACAGTGGGGTTGTCCCAACCCCTCAATCATGAAGACAAACCATGGCCAAGTTCCCCCACTCCCTCACCTGTCCCAGGACACTTTCAATCCTAAAGCAGAGAAAATAAACATGTCTGTCAACAACAAACACAACAGCACAATACATTTCAGTAAAGATGTGTCTATTAACTTGCATACTTTTTATTTATTTTTTTAAGTTGTAATAAGTTTATTTTTTTACCTGCAAGGCAGGGGTGCAATCTTAAGAAAATTTAAAAATATGATGCATCAGTAGCCTACAAACATACAAAATACTCCAGAAATCATATTTATAGATACTCAAATTCTATATTCTCGATTTTTCCGGCCTGGTAAATAAATACTCATTTGCTGCCTCATTTTAGTAAAGCTGCTAAAAGTTACTTGATCCATAAAACAAAACGAAATATTACATCAGATCACCTAACGAATAAAGCTGTGCATTGGTAACACAGAAATAAAGACCACCGGCTTTTAAAACGTTTCGTTGGTTATTTTAGTAAATTAAAACACAATAGGCTACTTACATGTATAAGTGTTCCTCGGCCGCGGGATGGGCAGAGGAATACACTGCGAAGGATCCACTTGTTCTGGTTGGTTCTATCCTTCGCGGCCGGAGAGAAAGACGGTGGGTAGGGTTGCCAGGTCTCTGCAACAAAAGTAGTCCAAAACTCCCAATGCGATTTTCTCCATCGAGCGGCCGAATTCTCCACTGCAGTTGTACGTTTGTGGGTTTTGGAGCGGCGAAATCGTACTTATGGGGTAGAAACAAACCCGCGAAAATAATTTTTCACCCGCGGCAACAACTTAAAAGTAGCCTAATTCGGCTGAAAAAACGGGGACTTGGCAACACGGACGGCAGGCTGCATTTGAAGGACCCTTCGAATTGAGACAGCCTTCGTCGCGCTGCGGTGACGCAATCGGCCTTCAAATGCGGTCTTTGAAGGATGCAGCCCCCGAATTGGGACACAGCTACAGTCATGTTCAAGAAACCAATTTGAAATGATTGGAGCTTTGTGACGGTGCATTATCCTGCTGGAAGTAGCCATCAGAGGATGGGGACATGGTGCTCATAAAGGGATGGACATGGGCAGAAACAATGCTCATGTCCAATTGGCACTAAGGGGCCTAAAGTGTGCCCAGAAAACATCCCCCACACCATTACACCACCACCACCAGCCTGCACAGTGGGAACAAGGCATGATGGATCCATGTTCTCATTCCGTTTACGCCAAATTCTGACTCTACCATCTGAATGTCTCAACAGAAATCCAGACTCAGACCAGGCAACATTTTTCCAGTCTTCAACTGTCCAATTTTGGTGAGCTTGTGCAAATTGTCGCCTCTTTTTCCTATTTGTAGTGGAGATGAGTGGTACCCGGTGGGGTCTTCTGCTGTTGTAGCCCATCCACCTCAAGGTTGTGTGTGTTGTGGCTTCACAAATGCTTTGCTGCAAACCTCGGTTGTAACGAGTGGTTATTTCAGTCAAAGTTGCTCTTCTATCAGCTTGAATCAGTCGGCCCATTCTCCTCTGACCTCTAGCATCAACATAGCATTTTCTCCCACAGGACTGCCGCATACTGGATGCTTTTCCCCTTTCACACCATTCTTTGTAAACCCTAGAAATGGTTGTGCGTGAAAATCCCAGTAACTGAGCAGATTGTGAAATACTCGGTCTGGCACCAACAACCATGCCACGCTCAAAATAGCTTAAATCCCCTTTCTTTCCCATTCCGACATTCAGTGTGGAGTTCAGGAGATTGTCTTGACCAGGACCACACCCCTAAATGCATTGAAGCAACTGCCATGTGATTGGTTGATTAGATAATTGCATTAATGAGAAATTGAACAGGTGTTTCTAATAATCCTTTAGGTGAGTGTATACTGATAATTATTAGTAGTATTTAATGTAACAAACAGGCAGATTTACAGCATTAAAATAAGTCTAAATAAAACGTAACCGCACATGTAGAGCCTCAAACTTATCTGTGAAGAATAAATCATGTTGGGCACCTGTATTTGATATTTGTCATTCAACACAATGAGATTTTTAAGCCTGACTCGACCGGTAAACACTCATGGATCAGGACGTCTCACCTGAAGATGTTGCAGATCGTCTTCTTGAACGTTTTGGGACAAATTATAGACCTGCACGGAGCTGGTCATGGTGCTGAGGGCAAACAGGGTGGCGCAGTCCTTGATGGTGGACTGGCTGTCAAACGCTCCCTGTGTGTCCAGGAGCAGCACCGCCACCTGCGGACACACAGATGGTCACGGGTTACTGAGCCAGAACACGCCTGATCTCACACAAAACACAAACAGAGCCCTATGAAGTCACGAATCCAGATTTTACTGTATAATGTGGAATTTGTAATATTTTTTATGAATAAATAAAAAGCAGGTCAACACACTTAAATCAAATCATGAAATGGACTAGTGTCTATGAATATTAAAGGGTTAGTTCACCCAAAAATGAAAATTCTGTCATTAATTCCTCACCCTCATGTGGTTGGACACCCGTCAGACCTCCGTTCATCTTCAGACACAAATGAAGATATTTTAGTGTAAAGCTGATGCTGAGAAAGGCTTCAGATAGGCCTCCATTGGCATTCAGTACATTTACACTCACAAGACCCATAAAAGGCACTAAAAACGTCATTACAAAGTCCATCTCACCACAGTGGCTCTACAATAATTTTACGGTGCGACGACAATAGCTTTTTGTGCGAAAAAAAAAAATCAAAATAACACCTTTATCCAACTTGTTCTTGTCTTCCGTGTGTGTCTTCACGACGCATGCGCGAGAATATGACGCAGATCCGGCGTTCGGACACATGACCCAGAAACTATTTGTTTACAAGCAGAGGAAGACGCGCGTGTCTAAGCTGTTGAATTCTACATTGATCGTGCTTTAGGTCTCGGTGTAGTTCTCAAAATGGGGCTTAAGTGTGCATTTCATGGATTCCCGAACGCCGGCGCTACGTCATATTCTCGCGCATGCGTCGTGGAGACACACACGGAAGACGAGAACAAGCTGGATAAAGGTGTTATTTTGATTTTTTTTTTAGCACAAAAACTATTGTCGTTGCTTCATAAAATTATTGTAGAGCCACTGTGGTGAGATGGACTTTGTAACGATGTTTTTAGTGCCTTTTATGGGTCTTGTGAGTGTAAATGTACTGAATGCCAATGGAGGCCTATCTGAAGCCTTTCTCAGCATCAGCTTTACACTAAAATATCTTCATTTGTGTCTGAAGATGAACGGAGGTCTGACGGGTGTCCAACCACATGAGGGTGAGGAATTAATGACAGAATTTTAATTTTTTGGTGAACTAACCCTTTAAACCACAGAGACTTTAAACATGAACACTATATGAGGACATAAACTTACTCTCCAGAGTCACTTCAGCAGCATTTTACAGTTTAGGGTTAATTATCGTCATAATATCATAAACACAGAAACTCAAAAAGGTCTTCACGACAACCCATCAAAACAACTTTTGGTATAACTTGTGACAGAAATCTCAATGTATTTTCTTCCATGTTTTAATTACAACAGAAAAGCTGTGTGTGACACAATATAGTTTAATTTCATATGATTAAAAGATTCATTAAATTCATGTTTTATGCCATGCCTCATAGAATTTCATTTAAAAAAAAATGTTTTTTAAATTAGAAATTAAAAGTAATATATAGTTTTCAATTATACAATTAATTTCAGATTTTTTTTAATTTTATTAAACCATTAAAATGTAATCCATAAAACTTAAAAACACAGGAAAAAAAAGAATAAAAAAAACTTGGATACAGGCAATTGAGACTGAGACATGCTACATTACACTGAGAACTACACACAAACTACACACACTAGAGGGAACGTCATCAGAGACAGGAAATATCATATATAAAACTGACATGTGGATATTTGACTTAAGTGACTAGGGGTGCTCCGATTGATCGGCAACCGATCTCGATCGGTCGATAATGGCTTTGGGATGATTGATCGGCGGTCTCCAAAAAGGCCGATCTCATGAACCAATCGCAGCTGACGATACATAAAACCCATGCCTGCCGTGAGAGCTAAGGCATGATATGCAGCGACACCGTCTCATTCTCTTTCCAGCGCGGGTAATATTAATTATAATACTGAAGGTGAGGTACAATTCATATTTCTATATTATTAACTTACGCAGTTATTTGAAAACTTTCTGTGGGATGCAAGTTCACAAACAGCGCGCGTGACTCACCGCGTGCGCGCGCTCTCTCTCTCCCTTTCAAAATGCTCAAATGGCTTCACATCAGCGCATCTGCACTAAAATCGAGCTGCACAGTTGACACATGATTTGCCACTTTGCACAATCGAGGCAGTGTCGCATCGTCACTAAAGTTTATCATTTGCATTTATTTTTAAGTCTTGCCAGTGTTCAAACCGCACTCGCGCGCACGGTCTGGAGAGACACACACACACACACACACAGGCCATCTCACAAAAAGCTTGCGAGTACAAATTGCGCTGAAATGGTCAGATACACACAAATGTATGTATTAAATGACCGTCTTGACGAGTGTGCACGTAAACCCCGTCGTGACTCGCGAGTGAACGTTTGTGCAACTGTAACCGTATCCGTGTTCGCTCTTAAAGTGACAGCTGTCGAATAAACTGCTGCTGTCTCTGAGTTTCTCTTTGTCTTGTGTTGTTTGATGAACCTTTATGACACTCACTGCTCTTGAATGACTAACTTTTGCAACCTTAAGTGTAAGGATTAAACTAATTTAATTTATTCAGGGAAGACCAATATTAAATTTACATTTGATTTCTTATTAAATGTCTTTAGTATTTCTTACCTCAATACTAATGTTAGACCTACCTGAAAAATTGTTTTTAAAAACAAAAATGCACTGCATGATCAAATATTTAGGTGAGATAGTTATATACATTTATTATATACATTTATTTTGGAAAGATGGCCTACAGTAGCCTTAAGTTATCTCATTTTCTAAAATAAACACTTGGTGGTTCTTCAAGATCTTGACTTGAATTTAGAGTTAGTTTCATTTCTATACTCAGTATCGGTATCGGCTCCGATCCGCCATTATTTGCTGGATCGGGTATCGATCAGACAGGGCCGATCCAAATCCGATACGGTGCGTATAATATTCTGAGTTATTGTTAAGCCCCAGTGCCCCACAAAAGGCACAAAAACATTATAAAGCATCATCAACTCTTCTTCGTGCACCATATAAAGTGTTCTAAAGCCATTCCATAGTTTAATGGGAGGTACAGATGAATATTTAACAATATTTATTACGCTTGATCTGTATATAACGCTCTATGGTTTTGCATAACTTGACTGGAGTTTATTTAATGCTGTAAATCGTGTGAACATTACTTTCTACCGGGTGTGTGTTAGATCACACCACTGGATTAGAGATTGTGTTGTTCTTCACACACGGTAACTGAAGTGTTAAACTGTTAAAAGAAACGCCTTAGTAAAATATTGCATAGATAGATACACTACGCATAGATTTATCTTCCCTTTGTGTTTTAAAGTTGAACTTTACAATGCGGACGGAGCGGCATATGCGCCACTCTCTATTGGAGCCGTTAGTATTATAATCCCTTTACGCTATGAAAGATTATTAATAGCCTTTCTTGTTCTGCCCCACCTATAATATGTTGCTGCCTCATTAAAAAGCTGCGTTATACATTTAAAATAAATGTTCTCATTTCTTATTATGGACCCTATATCTATAAATATATTTACTTGTTTTTCATGAATGTGAACATTTTACCAGATTTAGCGCTACACTTATTCACTTTTATAGTAGTATTTTTGTCATAGATTGTGATTTATTTTTAATACTTTGTTGTTTTTCACGATTTAGGTTAATTTCGTTGACAAATAATTTGTTAGTATTTTAAATCAACAACATTTTTCACAGACAAAAACGAGACGAAAATCAAAACCAGCTTTGAATGACAAAAACTATGACTAATATCTATAGTCATTTTCGGTCAGCATTCGGTCTTAAATTGACAGCAGTCCATTAACCTGCTAACATTTGTGCTCTTAATATTAATCAAACAACAAAAGACAGAGAAAATCACCTCTTTAGTTTTAATAAGGATTCATTATATTTATTATACATTCATTATTTAATCCATATTTAATCTATAAGGAATGTTGTATGCAAGTTGTTTTAAAGAATGCATATCATTCATTGAAAATAAGACATTGTGTTCTTCTTTAGGTGGAGTAGTTTTATTTAATTGTTGCATAATATTTTTTAATATGTCACAGCAGTTAAATCTGTGTCTGGATTTAATATCATTCATATTAATAGGTTAATACAGTAGATGTTTTCTCCAGGAGTATATAATGGGTTTGGACATTTTAGAGAAATTCTTAATGCATTACAATTTAACTAAACCCATTAAATTTTGTTTGTGAGTGTGTGCGTCTGAGTGTAGTGTAGAGAACAAGTTCTAACATCCTGTTAAGTTTTCTGATTAGTATTTTTCTTTATATATATATAAAAATAAAAATAAAGATTTATAGATTTATTGTAGCAACCTGTGAATTTTTTTTCTTTGCACTGTGAATTTGCACTGTCAGTTCTGTTTTTAAATAAAGGATTGGAAATTAATGTTATTTATTTTTATCCGATTCATCGAATAAATAACCGACAGATTAATCGATTATTAAAAGAATTGTTAGTTGCAGCCCTACAAAACTGCATTGGTATCGGCCGATACTCAGAATTTTAAATATCGGATCGGATCTGGAAAAGGGTATCGGTGCATCCCTAGTCAGGATCCCAAAATGTACCCATTCTTCAGCTGAAGCGTCACGTTTTACTGCCTTTATCCACTTTTGTCTCCTGAAAGGCTCGTTTTTTTGGGTCGACGGCTTATAAAACGTATTTCTGTGTTGTTTAGCTTGTTTTCTGTACACCTCGTCACACATCAGCTTTTAGACATTGTTCTGTTTTTTTGTTATAAGTCCGAAATGACAAAGAGGCGCTTCACGCAATGCAAAGTCAATGGAGAGCGTTTGATTGGTCCCCCCCGGTGTGGGCGTGGCCTAAATACTCTCTCTCTCTATAGTAAACCACAACCATTCAGTCAATTCCCACAGACACAATCAAGCCCCGCCCTACATTTATTCTTGTTTGAGAAGCGTTTCACTTGGATATACGGCACAATAAGGACAGAAAAGACGCAACTTCCATTTCACATCGACTTTAAATTTCCATTTGGCTAATGAAAGTGTGGTTTTGTCTGTGATGTGGGCTGATTTATACCTGGCTGCCATCCGGTTTCTCCACCACAAACACTTCACTCCAGGCGTGAATGCCCGTCGTCTCCCGCTCACAGCCGCCCCGCCAGGTGAAGCCCGTCAGCGGCTCGTCCTTCTCACCCAGCCAGAAATCTGCGCTCTGACACACACACACACACACACACACATGCAGACCCGCTCGTGAGACTATCACCACCTGAGGTCATCTGTGAAAGCAGTTTTCTGAACCGCTCCACCTGTGTCCTGTATGTTCAGTGAGAGAGGTCAAGACAAACTGAATAATGCTCTCAATAGCAAAACAAAAGACTCTTTCAGACCCACACAAAACATCAGTGTTTCACAGTAAAGCGGCTGGAATGGATTAAAGCCGATCGGCAGCGTCACAAGAGCTACTCCAGTGTTTCCCACAGATTAGAAACCAATTTGTGGTGGTGGGCAGGTGATGGTTGGGGGGATTGACTGGCTCAAATATCGATTTCGATCTTGATTCAGTATCAATTCATATGTATATATCCTACTGTACATATAAGGAAAAATAAGTGTCTTTTCAGCACTATTTTAAACTGTTCTTGGGGTAAATTATATCAGCTTGCATTCATTAATAATCACTCGTGTTTTCTTATAGAAGTATCATTAAAAATATTAGGATGTACGTTATTAACTTTTTAAAATTTCACATTTTAAGAAATCTAGTGTTTGATCATTTCTAAATATGTATTCAAATGCAAAACCTAAAAAAAAAGTAAGTTGTTATAATCTGCAATGCTTTTTTGGGCAACCAGATTAGACACATGTATATTTATTAAAGAGCCATAAAGTCATCTATAGTGGGTAAACCATGGTTAAGGTCATGGTTAATAGTTAAGGTGTTTGGTCACATTTGACCACCAATGAGTATGAGTGTGAGCAGTTAGTAAGCAATGAGGGCTAAATACAAGAAAAACATTAATGTTAACAATGTTGATCTCCATCACTCCCCATAATAAAATGATCCTGTTAATATGATTGACGTAATAATATTTTTTTTGTTGCAAACACCTGTATAGTAAAACTATCCGCTTAAGCCATTGACAGAGCGCTGGTTTGTTTAGAAGCTCCGTGAAGCACGTAACCGCGCGCGCGCCGGGAGATGAGAGCATGTCGCAACTGGCTTTAACCATTATGCCACATTAGCGCCAAAACGCTATTTATTGTTTGAATTTCGTATTAAATTTTAAAAGCTTAGACTTTCAAATCAAAAGCAGGTTTGACAGTTTGCCGTGAGATTTAGGAAGTTGTGTGTTGCGCAAAAAGTTGTGAAAGTTGCGCAATATGTGGCGGCCGGTGTTGATTCTGTGGTGCACCGCCACGAATGAGTCTATGTGTGGGAAACACTGGCTACTAGGGATGCCACAATTTTCAATATAATATTGAACCGTTCGGTTCGGCATTCACGGTTCAATACGTGCTTGTGAATTGCGTTTTTTTTCGGTTTCGCATTTAATTAATAATTTTTCTACAAATTCTATAATTTGCCTCCATCCCAATACTGAACAACGCGACACACATTCACATCACACGTTAGTTGTAGAGTTATACTCACGGGACACTATAGTTATTCACAATCACGAAAGTTCATTATTTGCATGCGTTTTAAAGCCTTGCCGGCTCATTCGTGTGTGCAGTTTTAACATGCGCTTTTCAGAGCGCGCGCACTAAAAGCCTGTCAAACGTGATTACTGGACTAAGTAGTCGTCTTACTGCGCTAATACTGTCAAATAGACACAAGGTTAACAAACACAGTCGGTTATGTCTAAAGTGAAAGTAAAATCGTGTGTGTGTGTATATCAGATGCACGGAGGTCTTTAATTGACAGCGGCGCAGCCTATAGTGAACACACCGTCCTTAAAGGGACAGTTCACCTCTAAAATTATGTCATTATTTACTCACTCTAATATTGTTCCAAACCTGTATTCATTTCTCGATGACAATTTTCATTTTTGAGTGAAATATCCCTTTAATGTTAATACAACTACAAAAGACAAAGAGAAAATCACTCATTGCTCTTGACTGAAAAACTAATACAGTAGCTAAGAATCAATTAATATTTTATAGTGAAGTCTATAGTGTTTTATTTTTACATTTATTCATTCAATTTCATACTTAAATGCTGCTGTACAGCTCTGAGCTGCCACTGTAAATCTTTATATATATTTATTTTATATTCTCCAATACACTAGGAATGTGTACAAGGGTTTTTTTAAAGTAAAATTTTAAGTTTAAGTAAGGTTTTTCAATTATTTTAAGTAAAATGAAGAAAGAGTATTGCAATAAAAAAGTCTTTTTTCTCTTTAACCTCTTGCTGTTCCTGTCGGCTAATAGAATAACAAAAAATGTATGTGACAAGCAATCAGAACCGAACCGAAAACCGTGGTTAAAAACCGAGGTATGTATTGAACCGTGGACTAACTGTATTGTTGCATCCCTACTGGCTACTCTATGAACGTTCACAGTGTGTGTGTGTGTGTGTGTGTGTGTGTGTGTGTGTGTGTGAGGACTCTGAAAGGTCTGTTGAGCTGGTGGCTGTTTCTCACCTGGTTGTACATGTATCTGAGCATGAAGTCCAGCAGGAAGGATTTGCCCTTGCGGAAGGCTCCAGCCACAGACACCACCACCACATTGAGATCCCGCACGTGCTCCTGCAGGAGAATTCGCTCCAGCGCGTCTTCGTCCAGAGAAAACTCGTGATTATCCTCGTCTGCAATTACGATCTGGATCGGGCCGTGCGCCTCCACCTCGTCCAGCAGCGGTTCCTCTTCCATATCGGAGCTCATCTTACGCCGGACATCCTCCACCCCAGACACACCTGTGCACAGAAAACACACATGACCATGAGATCTGATTCCCAGTGCTCCATAAACCTAGCCTGGATGCCAGCCGAATTTAGCCCCACCCACAAAATGTTTTGCTCGGGCAATTCGGTCTGGACTCGCTCCATAGAGAAGGAATTATGCCCGAACAGAAACTGTTCGGACCAATGAAATTGTCAGGGCGGGCTTTAGACGATGATGGACAGATGATCAACAGTAGCGTAATCATCCACGTCATCGAAGGCTCTTGGTTTGAATTTGCTCTTATCCTAAACGGAGAACTTGTTCGTATATGCGTTCACCTTCACTATTTCTCTCAGAAACGATGATCGTGTTGGTAAGTACACTCATGTTTTTCTTGTAACGTTACTTAATCATGCGTGCGTGCAGACAGGGTTTCCAAGTGTTTTTGCAATGTCGCGCACAATTGCTACTCAAAACGTTTGGTTGGCAAAATATGTTATTTTGGCAAGGTTGCCTGCTAAAATTCGCATTCCTGGGTTTATATAATCACATAATTGGGGTCGCTTCAACCCGCGGACATGGAGAAAAACACGGACTTGGCAACAGTGCAGTTGAGTTCTGTTGACATTTGACAACTAACGTTACGCGTCGCTCCGTTGCTCTGATTGGTTGTGGGTCTATCCAATTGAGGTCTTTCCTGGCTCGGTTGAAACACGCCCCATAATCAAAGCTCAATGGAGCGGTACCAGACTCAAATTCTGACTAGAATTGAGTATGGTCACGCCAGGCTACCATAAACCTGTTCTGGGGGTAGTTTTGTCATCCGATTCCTCTAAGGGAATTTCCTCTTTCACACCTGAAAGGTCCGAAACAAAGTTCATGTTTTGATATATTTGGTTTGGTTTCACATTGCAAGTATGCAAGCGCATTAACCCTCTGGTGCTCTTCAGTCATTTCTGACCGGAACATTTTCTGTTTAGAAACTTAAAAAAAAAAAAAAAACACAGCTTCATCGGAATGATATGAAACTTGGTGACTTTTCTAGCATTAGGTATGTTAACACACAAAAAATTGGGGTCATGATTCGAGCATGCTAATTGGTCGAAGAAAAAAAAAAAAAAAAAGTAGCGTTCATTGTCTTCGGTCATAAATGACTGACCATAGGAAATGAATGGAAAATTGTCAAAAACACATTCTCCGAATATTTGTGTGTACAGTCTACAAATCGGCTACGATGCTGAAAAAAAAAAAAGTACACAGCAGTAAAGGAATGACACTCTAAAACATCAGGAGTGTGATATTGACACACACACACACACACACACACACACACACACACACACACACACACACACACACACACACACACACACACACACACACACACACACACACACACACACACACACACACACACACACACACACACACACACACACACACACACACACACACACACACACACACACACACACACACACACACACACACACACACACACACACACACACACACACACACACACACACACACACACACACACACACACACACACACACACACGAAAAACTGAACCTATGAAGCACATTTAGAATTTTTAAAAATCACAGCTTCATCAGAATGATATTAATTTTTCTCACATATTTCTCAAGTCTGCTGAGGTTGGGTTTATTTATGAGATGTGCAATGCGAGTGATCGCGCCGGCGCCTCCATGTCACGATTATTGTCTGCTATAGTCTATTTGCTTCTTTATTAAATCCAGGCGATTGGCTGATGAAACATTGATTAAAATTAAGATACAATTTATACAAAACGAAATTCAATTTAAAGAAAGGCAAAACAAAACTTAATGAAGTGGACGAAATAATTTCTGACCGTCTGTCTTCTGACATATTGCACATCTTTTCACTTTTCATAATCAATATAGCCGAGATGAAATTTAAAAATAACATAATATTAAAACATGAACAGGAACTTCCTGTAAATGCTCTGAAAGTCCGAGCCATACAGAAAACGCTTTCACACTAGAAACTAGGGATGCCACAATTCTCAATATAATATTGAAGCGTTCGGTACGGCCTTCACGGTTCAATACGCGCCTGTGAATTGCGGTTTTTTGGTTTTGCATTTAATTAAATATTTTTCTACAAATTCTATCATTTTCCTCCATCCCAATTCTGAACAACACGACATACATTCACATCACACGTTAGTGGTAGAGTTATACTCACGGAACACTAGAGTTATTCACCATCACGAAAGTTCATTATTTGCATGAGTTTTAAAGCCTTGCCGGCGTGTGCGCGGTTTAAACATGCGCTTCTCCGAGCGCGCGCACTAAACGCTTGTCAAACACGCGATTACTGGACTATTAGTCGTCTTACTGCGCTAATACTGTCAAATACACACAAGGTTTACATAAACACAGTCGGTTATGTCTAAAGTGAAGTAAAATCGTGTGTCTGTATATTAGATCCGTGCAGGTCTTTAATTGACAGCAGCGCAGCCTATAGTGAACACGCTGTCCTTAAAGGGACAGTTCACCTCTAAAATTATGTCATTATTTACTCACTCTAATATTGTTCCAAACCTGTATTCATTTCTCATTTTTTGAGTGAACTATCCATTTAATGTTAATACAACAACAAAAGACAGAAAATCACTCACTGCTCTTGACTGAAGAACTTTAATACAGTAGCTTTAATAAGAATCAGTGTATATTTTATAGTGAAGTCTATGTAGTGTTTTATTTTTACATTTATTCATTCAATTTCATACTTAAATGCTGCTGTACAGCTCTGAGCTGCCAGTTTAAAACTTTATATATATATATTTTATATTATACCATACACTAGGAATGTGTATAAGGTTTTTTTTAAAGTAAAGTTTAAAGTGTAAGTAAGGTTTTTCAATTTTAAGAATAGAATAGCAAAAAACTGATGTGACAAGCAATCAGAACCGAACCGAAAACCGTGGTTAAAAACCGAGGTATGAATTGAACCATGGACTAACTATAGTGTTGCATCCCTACTAGAAACGAACCGAACTTTTGTTCATTTTGATCCGGACTGAGACGACCTCTTTTCGTCGGACCAAACTTGGTCTGTTTGGTTCGGACTGTGGTCCGGGGAGGTTGAAACACCCGTCATTGTGATTCGGACCAAACTGAAAAGTCTGAAAATCCGGACCAAACAAGGTAGGTGTGAAAGGGCCCTAAAAATCAGCTCACATTCATGTTGGGTGTGCACGGTTATGTGGTTACGATTAACCCTTTCCAAACCAGTTTTTGCTCTCATTAACACATGTAAAACGTCGGGCTGTCAAAAGATTAATCGCGATTAATCGCATCCAAAATAAAAGTTTGTGTTTACACAATATATGTGTGTGTGTACTCTGTTAATTATTATTTATATATAAATACACACACAAGCATGTATATATTTAACAAAAAAATCTTATTTTTATATATAAAATATTTATATTTATATATATATATTATAGATTATATAAATGTATATATATGCAAATATTTCTTAAATATATACATGAATGTGTGTATATTTATATATAAATAATAATTAACAGAGTACACACACATATATTATGTAAACACAAACTTTTATTTTGGATGCGATTAATCGCGATTAATCTTTTGACAGCCCTAGTAAAAAGTGGCAGCCGAATGGCACATTAAAAATAACATTTAAATAGGATATTTAGAGCTTTGAAGTGCTGGAAAAAGTGCCCGAGTTTCACTCTCAAACGGTTGTACGAACCCTGAGATGAATAATGAACCTCTGGGACCTCTCACCAGTGCGACCTCTTACAAAATGTAGCCGGAAAAAAGGTCGCAAAATGCCACCATTTGGTCTGAGTCTGGATTGCTGTAATGTAGCACGTGTCGTCCCGTCCCAGAGGTCCTCCTCCATTACTGGATCACTGCATTAGCCCTCGAAAAAACATGAATGTGGTAAACGCAGTGACCCAGAACAGCCCGTCTACAATTACCCACAAACACAAGCGTTAGTCACGAATCTAGGGCTAAATCTAGAGGCGTAAACCAGTTTAACAGAATCTTTGACATACAATAACTGATCCCGCTGAATCTAATGCTAATGAGGGATGAGATAAATCAACGACTAATTCATTAGTATGTGTTTCTTAGTTGCACATCCCGAGTGTCATTTGGATCTGGTTATCTAGATTATTAGCGCATTAATAAAGTGTTTTCCTGCATGGACGCAGAGGCAGTGAGGTTATTTAAAGCATCTCATGTAGGACATGGGAAGAAACAACCCACCACAGCCCTGAACAAACACTCAACATGTAATCCTAAACTCTTTATAATCCCACACACAATATGTGCTTCTATTAGCCAAAGCCACATGATCGTGTTATACAGTAAAAGCTGCTTGAGCAGATGTTAATGTAGTGATGCCACGTGAGGTCAGGACAAGGGTAAATCACTCACAAAAACACTATAACATTCATTAAATAGGCAAATTCAGGGTTCATCCGTATAATGTGTAACCTTGGAATAATCTGTTGCAATTTACTAACCAACCACTAGTTTTGTTGATTACTTTTCCACCAAAAAATTGTGAATTTATAGCCGTTTACCTTGAATTTTTATTGTAAAGAAAGCATAACGTTTATAATAAAATAGTTTAATATTTAATTATATTTCAGCACGAGTACATATTTCGTAAAAAAATTGGTTTATTACAATAGTACAAACACCGAAGAATAAATCAAGCCTTAGTGTTGTCATTTAAAGGCACGATATGTACGATTTATGGATTAAAATATCTAAAAAGCACTAGAACAGTGTTATATATTGTTGACTTAAACATTTTATATTTTAATCTGGACTAAATGACATGCCCTATATATTATTGGAATGTGTTATTTAATCACACACTTTACAATAAGGCTCTATTATTTAACATTAGTTCATTCATTAACAAACTGACGAATAATTCTAAAGCATTTATTAATCTTAGTTAAATGTAGATTTCAGCATTTATTAACACATTATTAAAATCAAAAGTTGTAGCTGTATTATTTAATGGACCTGAGCTAACACTAACAGTTGCTTTTTTTAACTTTATCATTATCAAAGAATAATAACTTCTGTAAAAATGTTGATGTTAACGCATTCACTAGCGAGACCTTATTGTAAAGTGTTACTTATTGTTCTTTAGAATTCATTAGCACTTTAATCTGTTTTCAATATTTGTTTACGTTATACATTTTTGTGTATTACTTTATTTAAATGTTTGGTTGTTTTTGTTATAAGAAAATTATTAAACCTGTTATAGTATGACAACACTTTTTTTTGCAACGAATTTCAATATCGTGATAATACCGTATACCGCGATAAAAGCTTCAGCAATTAATCACAACAAATCAGCGCCGCTCAAACAGAGAAACTCAGTAAATATACAAAATGTATTAAAAAAGCAGTTTTTACATTTTTAACATATGATACAGTTATGCAACACCGCACGAATACCATTATTTATTTCCTGAATACCATCACGACTGAACATGACACTGATTTCATACGCCAGTTCCATAAACAATTAATTAACATCAATTCACTTACATTTGAGATGCAATATTGACGGCTTTTGTTCGATTTCAGCAGCGAAAATAGTTCCAAACAAAGATCACAGCAGAACCATAACACACCTCACAGCAACAGTGTGTGTTCGTGAATGATTCAGCGTTTGAATGAATCGGTTGAATCGAAGATTCTTGAACGAATCGACTCAATGACTCGCTCATTCAGACGGTCACCTGCCGCCACCTACAGGCGTTTTAGTTTCATGTTTAAACATTCTTTCCAACTTTTCTTATTAGTATATTTAAAAAATTTACAACAATCTCATAACATTATTTCATGCAGTTGTAATGTTTCAGTGTAAATTATTTAATTTGATTGGCAACAGCCCTATAGTCTCTTATTCTCATTTATTTTTTTGGTCAAATGTAAGAATATAAAATGAAAGCTGAAGCATAGCCTATATATAATAAGATGCCCTTTATAAAAGGTAAAAAATATCACAAATATGCAGATTTAAATTAGGGATGTTAAAAGATTAATCGCGATTAATCACATCCAAAATAAAAGTTTGTGTTTACATAATATATATGTGTGTGTACTCTGTTAATTATTATTTATATATAAATACACACACATTCATGTATATATTTAAGAAATATTTGCATGTATATACATATATAAATGTTTTATATATAAAAATAATATTTTTTTCTTAAATATATACATGCTTGTGTGTGTATTTATATATAAATAATAATTAACAGAGTACACACACATTATGTAAACACAAACTTTTATTTTGGATGCGATTAATCGCGATTAATCTTTTGACAGCCCTAATTTATATGTCAAAGCTGATTGCTTTAGAATAAATTACACACACAAAAGTAATAAAATACAAATTACCGGACAAGCACATTTTTTACACAGACAAGTGAATGACAGATTTACTTGTTCGAAGGACAAACACATGAACAAGCTTAATGTCGAGCCCTACATATAGTGCCTTTAAAATGAGCAGATTATAGTTTGCCGCACAAATATTCCTTTCAGCAGCGCTAGAAGATATACAGAAGCCCTGTGAGGGGAAATATAGCTCAGATATGGCAGATATTAGTTCTGGCGTAACAAGCAAACCTTCATGAATGAACATCACAGCCACAGGCACTAGTGGTGGAGGATTCTGGGTAAATGTTTGAGCGTCTCTTTCAGTCAGAGCTCAGTGGAGTAAAACGAGATTTCCACTTTCTGTAAAGCTGCTTTTAAACAATGTGTATTGTGAAAAGCGCTATACAAATAAATTTGAATTGAATTTCCATACACGGAAAGAGTCCATAAAAGCAGAATACCAGAGCTGAGATTATCCAGATCAACTCACACACACACACACACACACACACACACACACACACACACACACACACACACGACAATCAATCAGCTGCATTATATAGCAAACCTTGAAACAAATTTCACGTTTCGATTAATTCAATTTCAATCAATTCGATACCGATTTATTTGGATATACGTCCGGTAAAGTACATCAATTTATCTCAAGAAAAAAAATACAGGAACCCGGTCAGTGCATTACTTTAATATTAACGTTTAAAATTCACAACTGCTTTAGAAACAGCTCAATATTTTTATAATAATATCTTTAAATGACAATTATGTTTCTACACCTATTCGGTTTTTTGTGGTAAAAACAGCGGCTGTTTTCAAGACAGATTTACTCAAAAATACATTCAATAATTACGAACAGGTAAAGGAAAACATAATGAATATGTAATATAGTGCATATATTTATCAAAACACACCACTATAGAGTTATTTTTCTAGCTTATATCGAGGCTTTTCTGAGGTAAATGTAACGTTACGCTGTTTTATTGGCGTCTTTCCGCGGTTAAAACATTTGATTACATGAGCCGTGATTAATTTCAGCTGTACTGTATCTTTAAATATACCTTCTGATGTTTATTCATGTTTATTTGGTGCTGTAACTAGTAGTCAAGAGGAAGACAGATCGGTACATACAAAACTACATTAAAAGGTGCAGTACGCCATTTCTGAGACATATTTTGAATCCCTATCTTGATAGACACGCCCCTAAATTCACAAACGTCACACAGGCTCCTCCCACCTCACTCAGAAATCGCTAACTGCACCTTTAATTGTTTGAATTTCGTAATAAAACTGACAGAATTTGAAAGCGACTGTTTCAGATATAAAAAAAATAACGCACACTATTGTGATTATTGTAAGGTAGGAGTGCTACAAATAATATATCAACTGAAAACAACAGAATAAAAGATTGATTCTTGGGATTTAAGAAACAATGTCGAGATAATTACAATTTTACACAATGATAGTAATTTCACATTTACATAATTAAATACTAAACGACATAATTCAACATTTAATTCACAGAAATGCCAGAAACACAAGACGAGCCTGTCAAAACTAAAGCCAGTTACTGACAGTAAATCAGCTCTATATGATTAATCTCTCTATTGATTTCACCGATTTATTATCTGTTTATTTATTATTAGTTCTGTCAGATATATATTTTCTATATTCCCGTGTGGCCTGATAAACAAACACTCGCACTGAAATATTAACAGTATAAACACACAGCTTTAACAAGAACAAACACTCACGATAATGACATTAAATCATATCGATCCGTCGGTCGCTCGTGAAATCATCCTCAGGTGATTTTTCAGCTTGATTTCATTCACCGATTTTTTTTAAACTAACGGGCAGATTTCACTCGCCGCGCGACTGACTGACATCTTTGATTTCCTGGAGTTTTTATCATCGTAATGCTGTATGAATTAATTCTGTTATTCTGTTATTATTGATTTTACCGCAGCGCGATCGCTGGCCTGCACGCGCCTCCCGCCAAACGGCCAGGACGCGACGCTCGCGCTCCGCTGCCGTTAAACCTGCACTGGCCGTTAAAGCGCGCACACAATCGCGCTGTCTCCCGCCGGGTTTACCTTCGTTATATCGGCTACTTGTGCAGTTCTGTCCGGTGTGATTCCGGTGCTTCAAGCTGCTCTCCTCCGCCATCTTGACCCCCGTTCAAAATAATCGCACGCGCCTGACGTCACGAACGCCGCTACACTCTTGCGCGTTCCTTTATCACGGCCGCGCGCAGCGCGTTCATGTATCCATGTGCGCAAACATCACCACCTCAACATACAATTCATCATTTATTAATAATGAACGTGAATTACTATGGAAGATAAGATAAATAAACGCAGAAATATTAGATATAAACTCGAGAGAAAGGCAAGAATTGTGGGATAAAAATCGCGGATACTAGCTTCTAAATGAGTCACATTCACTCATGAATAATTAATGAGGTCGCTTTTATTTATGTTTTATTTTAGAGTGATTGCGATATTATTATACTTTCTAATCAATATTTTATATATCTTCTGTTTTCATTTTAATTACAGGTTTAATTATTTTGTATTTTTGTCATTTGTATTTTTTTTTTATATTTCTGTTAGTTTTTATTAATTATTATCTAGTTTTAGTTATTTTAATAGGACTACATCGACTGAAACTAAATGAAAATGGGAAATATTAGCATTTACGAGTTTATAATTCCTGTACATTCCACACAGATTGTGTGTGTGACTGAACGTGTGTGTATGTGTGAGGCTGTGAGCATTAGTGAATGTGTGTGTGTGTGTGTGTGTGTGTGTGTGTGTGTGTGTGTGTGTGTGTGTGTGTGTGTGTGTGTGTGTGTGTGTGTGTGTGTGTGTGTGTGTGTGTGTGTGTGTGTGTGTGTGAGAGAGTGAGTATGTGTATGTGTGAGGCTGTGAGCGTGAGTGAATGTGTGTGTGTGAGTGAATGTGTGTTTGTGTGTGTGTGAGGCTGTGAGCTTAAGTGAATGTGTGTGTGTGTGTGTGTGTGTGTGTGTATGTGTATGTGTATGTGTGAGGCTGTGAGCGTGAGTGAATGTGTGTGTGTGAGTGAATGTGTGTTTGTGTGTGTGTGAGGCTGTGAGTGAATGTGTGTGTGTGAGGCTGTGAGCGTGAGTGAATATGTGTGTGTGTGTGTGTGTGTGTGTGTGTGTGTGTGTGTGTGTGTGTGTGTGTGTGTGTGTGTGATCAGCCATATGCTGTAGATGTCCTGCGTTACACGTGAATCTCAGTTTCACACAACACACACTTGTTTGTCCGGCTGCTTTTGTCCTGCAGTGCTGACGGCCGATTCATGTGTGTGCCCAGAGGTCAGAGGTCACAGATCCTACATCATGTGACTAAACAAGAACTGTTTACAGAGACTTCCATCGTTTGTAAATATCACAATAATACACAACTATGATAACCTTTATAAAATCTCTGAATGTCACTAAAGTGAATGTTTGAGTTGGACATAGGCTACCAAAAGATCAATTTGTCTAAAATTGAAATCCATTAAAGCTTTAAAATGTACTCAATATTAAAAGTGTAAAAAATTATTTTGAAAAATAATTTCAGAAATAAATATCAATGTGTAATAATGTTTGCTGGGATATTATCTATAAGCCCAAACCCGTGTTATTAGATTTAAATATGAACATAATTTGACTGATTTATGAGCATTTTTAACACAAAATGTTGTTATGATTTTTCACTATATCATCCCTCACAAGTAGCGAAACCTCTTCACAGACAAACCAGACAGACAGCAGTTCTGTTCATAATCAGCCTATAATATCACATCATACTGAGAAGAATCATCAACTCTTTCTTCTTACACAGGATCCAAACGTCACACTTTCCAACCAGTTCAGACATTAGTGACGACTGTCGGGCCTTTTAATGCAATCTTCCCAATGCACCAAAGATTCTTTAGATTATCATAGAAGAGGAAAATTATTCTTCCAAAGGAATCTTTATGTTTTTATTTTTTTCCGATTCTGTTATGGATATAAATTGTCAGTACAGGGTCTTATAAAGTATCCTGTTACTATTTCAACTATTACATAAAGTACATAAAGTCATGTAAAAATCAATATCAGAGTATACTTTTATATGAATTTTAAATAAAACCTAATAAAAGCTAAGCAGTCGTGTGTTGTTTCACCAGATTACGCAGCCCATGTAAGGCTTTAGACATCTAGTCGATAGAGTATGGCATTACAAATGGTTTTATTATTTTATGTTAATTAACATATACAAGGAAAAAAATACTTGGGATGGAACAATACAGTTAGTCCACGGTTCAATACATACCTCGGTTTTTAACCACGGTTTTTGATTCGGTTCTGATGGAACAGCAAGAGGTTAAGGAGAAAAAAGCCTATTTTTTTATTGCAATACTCTTTCTTTATTTTACTTAAAAGAATTGAAAAACCTTACTTAAACTTAAAACTTTACTTAAAAAAAAAACCTTGTATAATATAAAATAAATATATATAAAGATTTACACTAGTATGAAATTGAATGAATAAATGTAAAAATAAAACACTACATAGACTTCACTACAAAATATACACTTATTCTTATTAAAGCTGCTGTATTAGTTCTTCAGTCAAGAGCAGTGAGTGATTTTCTCTGTCTTTTGTTGTTGTATTAACATTATATGGATAGTTCACTCAAAAATGAAAATTCTGTCATTGAGAAATGAATACAGGTTTGGAACAATATTAGAGTGAGTAAATATTTACATAATTTTAGAGGTGAATTGTCCCTTTAAGGACAGCGTGTTCACTATAGGCTGCGCTGCTGTCAATTAAAGACCTGCACGCATCTAATATACAGACACACGATTTTACTTCACTTTAGACATAACCGACTGTGTTTATGTTAACCTTGTGTGTATTTGACAGTATTAGTGGAGTAAGACGACTTAGTCCAGTAATCACGTGTTTGACAAGCGTTTAGTGCACACACTCGGAAAAGCGCATGTGCATAAGCACGCAAATGAAATGTTTAACCAGCAAGGCTTTAAAACGCATGCAAATAATGAACCTTGGGTGATTGTGAATAACTATAGTGTCCCGTGAGTATAACTCCACCACTAACCTGTGATGTGAATGTATGTCGCGTTGTTCAGTATTGGGATGGAGGCAAATGATAGAATTTGTAGAAAAATAATTAATTCAATGCAAAACCGAAAAAACGCGATTCACAAGCGCGTATTGAACCGTGAATGCCGTACCGAACGCTTCAATATTATATTGAGAATTGTGGCATCCCTAGTTTATACCTAAGTCTACATAATCTACATATTAGTCTATTATAAAATACATGTTGATCAAGGCCGTGATCTTTCTTACTTTCACTGACCCAGTGGTGGCAGTTCCCCTTTGTGGGAACTCTTGTTAATTTCTACATTTTCCAGCTCATTTTCAGCTAAACTTACATAAAACTGCGATCATACAACCTGTGGAATTTCAACTCACAAACAAACTAACGCAATATCTGTGCTAGTCGTACCCGTGAATGTTTAGGTTGGATGTTGAGTCCTTTGATAAGGAAAGCGTCTTCAGAGCTGGAAGGCATGGTTTCCTTTTTTTCCTCTTTGAAAGCAAAATAACTGAAATTTCCAGACATGAAAGCGGTTTTCACCGCACCACGGGAGACGACTTATGAATGGAGGTGAAGGGACACAACTGACGCTGGTAGGTCACATGATCATGACAAAATGGCGGGTGTAGTACGTCCAGATTACATTCATACTACATTCATTCATACTATCTAGAACGCACTTTTTTAACGGTCGCGAAGTTCGTTCAAATTCAAATGTAGTACCTACTCGCATAGTACGCGATTTTGGACCCAGCCCGTTTCATTAGAGAAAACTGTCTTATCATGAAATGAACACAGACACTCAAAGGTCTTCACGGCAACCCGTCAAAATAAAAGTTTGGTTTATGAAATTGAAATTGACAGAAAATATTGGTATATATTGTAGCCTACAGTAGTTTAAGCTACGTCTCCACTACTACTAATAATTATGCTTAGATGGTTGATTATTTTTCACTTGACCTTTTTTATAAACAATGTTTAAGCTACTTTAAACAGCCTTTAAATGTTTATGTATTATTTACTTATAATGATTATCATCATAAATAATAAACGTAATACATTAAAAAAAATTAATAGTTAAATAAAAAATAAATAAAATAAAAACATTTAACCATGGTACCGAAATTGGTACAGAGTACCGTAAAATTATTATGGTATTGATACCGACTACTGGAATTTTGGTACCGTGACATCCCTACACCGCGGGAAGATCACGCATCATAAGTATAACGTATCTGCGTCTGAGAATGATTGACAGGTGTTATTTGTGCGTGCACCAGCTCACGTGAGTGTGGAACTATAATCAAGCAGCGCTTAATATAACGTTATGTCAAAATATTAATTTATTTGGTTTTAAATTAAACCATTGTACACCTAAATACTCCCATTTTTACAAAATGGAACTGTATTCTGATTACTTTTTTTGACGTAACTGTAACAAACGTACCATTTTTTGTTTCCTGATTACGTAACTCCATTACATGTGTTCCGTTACTCGCCAACCCTGGAAACCAGTGTGTGAACATGTTTCCTAAATATCTGCAAACATATGATGGTATTTTTATGCTTTAGTACAGTCAAAAACTTACATACAGCACCTTTAATGATGTATGAATAACAATTTTGATAACTCTGAACAAAGGTTCTATAAATGTTACTAACAACGTTTGTTCATAACTTTGAGAGAACCTTGTCAGAACGACCCGATTACACAAACACGCTCCAGGAAGAGTCCTCTCTTCTGAAGTGATGAAGTGGTTTGCATCCTCAGAGACTGAAGAGCCAATGAGGTCAGACGTGACAGCTGAGATAAAGAGGGTGGAGCCTCATTGGCTGAAGCAGATGCAAACGAACCAATCAGGACGCAGCGCTGTCTTCATGTTCTCAGTGATAAAGGGCATGGGACGAGCCGCAGCTGAACGCTTCATGTGTAAAACACACACTTCTTCATGCAGTGAGAGCTGGACAGGATGAAGGTCAGACTAAAGTAGGACACGGACTGCAGCCGACATCAAAACGCTTCATGAGCCTCTGGAACTGGACCTGAGGGTTTGCTTCAGATGATTTTAGCTGCACAAACTGGATTTGACGAGCCACTGTTTGTCACACTTCTACTGATTCAAGCTGCTTTGAGTTCTGTAATGTGAAGACGGGTTAAAGGGGGCCTATGCAAAATTCACATAAATGTGTGTTGGCAGTGTGTGTACACAACCAGCCTGTAATGGTAAAAATCCATCCACTCCTCTTTTTGAATCTCCATAAATCATAAGCAGTGTCTCAGAATAAGTTTCTATGCAGTGTAACCACATAAGCTTAGGCCCCGCCCACGACTGCGGACAGACTCCGCCCTATTAGTATAGATCCCGCCCACGGCTGCGGACAGACTCCGCCCTATTAGTATAGACCCCGCCCACGGCTGCGGACAGACTCCGCCCTATTAGTATAGACCCCGCCCATGACTGCTAACAGACTCCGCCCTATTAGTATAGACCCCACCCATGACTGCTAACAGACTCAGTCCTATTAGTATAGACCCCGCCCATGACTGCTAACAGACTCAGTCCTATTAGTATAGACCCCACCCATGACTGCTAACAGACTCAGTCCTATTAGTATAGATCCCGCCCACGGCTGCGGACAGACTCCGCCCTATTAGTATAGACCCCGCCCACGGCTGCGGACAGACTCCGCCCTATTAGTATAGACCCCGCCCATGACTGCTAACAGACTCCGCCCTATTAGTATAGACCCCACCCATGACTGCTAACAGACTCAGTCCTATTAGTATAGACCCCGTCCATGACTGCTAACAGACTCCGCCATATTAGTATAGACCCCACCCATGACTGCTAACAGACTCCGCCCTATTAGTATAGACCCCGCCCATGACTGCTAACAGACTCCGCCCTATTAGTATAGACCCCACCCATGACTGCTAACAGACTCCGCCCTATTAGTATAGACCCCGCCCATGACTGCTAACAGACTCCGCCCTATTAGTATAGACCCCACCCATGAGTGCTAACAGACTCCGCATTATTAGTATAGACCCCACCCATGACTGCTAAAAGACTCCGCCCTATTAGTATAGACCCCACCCATGACTGCTAAAAGACTCCGCCCTATTAGTATAGACCCCACCCATGACTGTTAACAGACTCCGCCCTATTAGTATAGACCCCACCCATGACTGCTAACAGATTCCGCCATATTAGTATAGACCCCACCCATGACTGCTAACAGACTCCGCCCTATTAGTATAGACCCCACCCATGACTGCTAACAGACTCCGCCATATTAGTATAGACCCCACCCATGACTGCTAACAGACTCCGCCCTATTAGTATAGACCCCACCCATGACTGCTAACAGACTCCGCCCTATTAGTATAGACCCCACCCATGACTGCTAACAGACTCCACCCATGACTGCTAACAGACTCCGCCCTATTAGTATAGACCCCACCCATGACTGCTAACAGACTCCGCCCTATTAGTATAGACCCCACCCATGACTGCTAACAGACTCCGCCCTATTAGTATAGACCCCACCCATGACTGTTAACAGACTCCACCCAATTAGTATAGACCCCACCCATGACTACTAAAAGACTCCGCCCTATTAGTATAGACCCCACCCATGACTGCTAAAAGACTCCGCCCTATTAGTATAGACCCCACCCATGACTGCTAACAGACTCCGCCCTATTAGTATAGACCCCGCCCATGAGTGCTAACAGACTCCGCCCTATTAGTATAGACCCCACCCATGACTGCTAACAGACTCCGCCCTATTAGTATAGACCCCACCCATGACTGCTAACAGACTCCGCCCTATTAGTATAGACCCCACCCATGACTGCTAACAGACTCCGCCCTATTAGTATAGACCCCACCCATGACTGCTAACAGACTCCGCCCTATTAGTATAGACCCCACCCATGACTGCTAACAGACTCCGCCCTATTAGTATAGACCCCGCCCATGAGTGCTAACAGACTCCGCCCTATTAGTATAGACCCCGCCCATGAGTGCTAACAGACTCCGCCCTATTAGTATAGACCTGTTGTTTGATTCATATTAACAGCAGAAATAGCAGTAGCTCCTGTATATTACACTGCTGTCACTTTATTATGTGAACTGTGTGTGTTTTTGACACAACCTTGTGTGTGTTTGACAGTTTAAGTGCAATAAGAGAACTTAGTTTGATACTCACGGGACGCTCCATCTGACACTCAGCTTTCTGTGCGCGTCATTCAGGTGTGTGTGTGTGTGTGCTCAGAAAACCATATATCAGAATTTAGACTGAAATGTCTTTAAAACGCATGCAGATCATAAACTCTCAAAATGATGAAGAACTGCAGTGTCAGGTGAGCACGATAGAGATGATCATCAAAACCCAAGCAGATGTTTTAGTGTTTGGCAGAGTATCCGAGGCATGAGCTGTACAGGCTCCGCCCTCTTCTGGAAAGGGGGCGGGGAGCATCAGCTCATTTGCATTTAAAGACACATGCACAAAAACAGCATGTTTTTCCTTCCACTCAGAAATGGACATTTATAAGTACAACATGGTATAATAAATGATCTGTGGGGTATTTTGAGCTAAAACTTCACAGACACATTCTGTGGACACTTTAAAACATCAAATAAAAACAACACATCTGCCGAATAATGAATAATGTCAGAGATATTACTGAGGGTTTCTGCAGCTACAGGACTCAATAATCATGTTCATCTGTTAAACTCTTGTGCTTGTATGATGAATGACAGACAGCCGTGTGACCTGCAGATGTTTTAATGACTGCACATGCTCACAGTGAACTGCTGATGTGTTGATGTGTCAGTTACACACATGAACTAATAATAATAATAATAATAATAATAATAATGTTCCTCCGGCTGCAGCCGCTGAAGAGCCGAGACACAGATCTGACCGTCCGGCCGGTTACACCAGCTGTGCACCAGTTACTGTAAAACTAGAACTGTATGAGAACGTTCTGTTAAAGGGATAGTTCACCCAAAAATGAAAATTAGCCCATGATTTACTCACCCTCAAGTCATCCGAGGTGTGTATGACATTCTTCTTTCAGACGAATATAATCTGAGTTATATTAGAAATGTTCTGGCTAATCCAAGCTTGTTTTTGAAGTCCATAAAAAAGTGCATCTGTCCATCATATAACTGCTCCACATGACTCTGGGGTGTTAATAAAGGCCTTCTGAAGCGAATCGACGCGTTTGTGTGAGAAAAATATCCATATTTAAAAATGTAAATTTAAAAATGTTAAAAATGTTAAAGTATTTAAATTTTTACTATGGCTCTGCATCAGCCGTCCCCGCGCCATAACTTCCGACGAATAAGGTCAAAATAGCGGTGCGATCATAGATATATATATACATAGATTCCTCATTAGTGCCAGCACGGATCCGTCAAATGAGGAATCTACGTATATATATCTATGATGGCGCTGGTATTTTGACCTTATTCGCCGGAAGTTATGGCGCTGGGAACATAGATATGTATACGTAGATGCCCCATTCTACCTCTTCAGGCAGGTCGACACGCCGCCATTTTAGAACGGTTTTAGAACGGCTGTCAATCATCACTCGCATAAAAAACAACAGCCTCTGTAAAGCCCAGCGCGATTTAAATTCCCGAAGAAATTCGATCGCCTTTCAGAGGTGACAATGTGTCGGTTTTTGTTTTCATATTTGAAATAAATGTATAATAATTTTGACTCATAATTTATAATTTTCCCTGTTCTTAAAAATGGTTTAAAATTGTGATGTTGATAATTTTATGACGGTTTTTTTTAGGATGATTTTTGAGAATTTAAGCTTTCAGATGATACCTATGATGATTACTTAAAACATGGGTTGAATAAATAGGCTATATTAATGATTATTAAACACATTACTAGCTAATGTATTACTATTTTTTATAATTGATTTACTTTGATGGCTGATTGGTTGATGGTTTATGATTTCTTTCCAATGAACTTGTTTATAATGAGTTCACTGCGTTTATTAAAAGCTGAGCAATGTGTCTGTAGGGTTCTCTGATGGTGAATATTAATGAGATTAAGAAAATGTAAAGATCTTTAACCAATATTTTTTAAAATATGCAGAATTAATGATAAACGAAATCCTAACAGTCTATTGATGTATAGATATTAATTTCATACATGCTTGTGTATAACTACGGTTGCAGACGCACAGGCAACATTTGAATATTCACAAAACGCGTTCACGCTTTGACCATTCGAAAATGGCGGACGGCTTACGTATAGCGGCCCATAGAAACAGTCGCTAATGGGGAATCTATGTATACATATCTATGGCTAGGAATACTAGATGACATTCGCCTGATAATGAGGTTAACAAATAACATAAACACTGTTGGGTTTCTCTTAAGACATCAATGTGTCGCCACTATACTATAGTTACTATAAATACTACAGTGTTTTTGAACCGTAATATAGTAAATATACTACAGTAAATCAACAAAGTGTAGTAAATACTATAATATACAACAATTTACAGTAGTATCTTTACTATAGTACGGTTCAAAAACAATATAGTATTTACTAGAGTAATTTTACTATAATATACTATAGTATTTTTTCATCTGGGTAAGCAGATAAACATCCCTGAACTATCCCTTTAATGTCCCAAATGTTCTGTAAAGGTTCGGGATTTTCGGGAACTTTTGGGCAATGGAAAAGGCATGTAGCTCAAACAGTAGAGCATGGCGCTAGCAACGCCAAGGTCATGGGTTCAATTCCCCCCAGGAAAAGCAAGACAAAATGTAAAAAAAAAAATGTGTACCTTGAATGCATTGTAAGTCGCTTTGGATAAAAGCGTCTGCCAAATGCTTAATTGTAAATGTAATGTATCATCTCTGGCGGTTGAGATCGCAAAGAGGCTTCTTATCGGATCAATAACGGTGCAAATAAAGGCTAAACTAGCGCTAGCGGTGCGGTCCAGCTGGTGAAACCCTGAGCGTGTGTGTGGATCAGGGCTGCAGTCCGTCTAACATACTGACATCGATCACAGTCTCACAATCATCTAACCAAACTCAGAGCCAGTGTCGGGGAAACGCATTACAACTTGAGTTACGTAATCAGATTACTTTTTCCAAGTAACTAGTAAAGTAACGCATTACTTTTCAAATGTAGTTACTTTTTCACATTAATTTGACTGACAGCTCTCCTGCCCCATGTTGAAAAAAATAAGAGCAGAGGCGTTGTGTGTGTGTGTGTGTGTGTGTGTGTGTATGTGTGTCTGTATGTGAGTGTGTGCATGTGTATGTGTGTGAGTGTTTATGTGTGTGTGTGTATGTGTGAGTGTTTGTGTGTCTGTATGTGAGTGTGTGCATGTGTATGTGTGTGAGTGTTTATGTGTGTGTGTGTGTATGTGTGAGTGTTTGTGTGTCTGTATGTGAGTGTGTATGTGTGAGTGTGTGAATGAGTGTGTGTGAGTGTGTATGTGAATGAGTGTGTATGTGTGAGTGTGTGAATGAGTCTGTGTGCACACTTGCATACATACACACTCACACACACACACACACACACACACACACACACACACACACACACACACACACACACACACACACACACACACACACACACACACACATACACACACACACACACACACACACATAAACACTCACACACACACTCATTCACACACTCACACATACACACTCACACACACTCATTCACACACTCACACATACACACTCATGCACACACTCACATACACACACACACACACACACACACACACATACACACTCACACACATGATGGTTATTGTAGTTCCAGACTAAATGTGAGCATTTATTTATCTCACTCGCACAATAAAGATTCTGTTCTCCTCAAAATGAGTAAAATCAGAGTACTATGCAAACCTCCAATAATTAAATGTTAAATAAAACAACTATTTTGATGCATAATCTACCTTTATATTTAATTGACCAATGTCTTGCTGCTGACCTTTGATGATGAAAATGACTAGATTTTTTGTTTTTATTTGTAAACTTTTTTCTCCTGCGTCCTATTCTACATTATCCAGAGCTGCGCCCTCTACTGTTCATGAGGGAATCTGCATTTTTACCTCAGCCTGGGGCTTATTATTTACATTTTGGTATGAAGACGTCTTTACCGTTGCACAAAAATATAACTTTTTTGTTATAAAAACAAAACAAAAACAAGCCCAGCCCAGGTGAAAAAAAGTAACGTAACGCATTACTTTTCTTAAAAAGTAACTAAGTAACTCAATGAGTTACTTTTTAAGGGAGTAACGCAATATCGTAATGCATTACTTTTCAAAGTAACTTTCCCCAACACTGCTCAGAACTACAACAAATGCACAGACAGACTACAGGTCATGTGACTAGTCAAGCCAGCAGGCGGTCCTTTAGTCTCTAGTGAACCCCTGCGGCCGTACACATAAATAACAAAGCACACGCGTGTTCCGTGTTCTCTGTGTCATGCACACGTCAGTTCCTCTCTTCACTCATTCATTCGTTCAGTGTTTCAGTTCATGTCGTGTTTATCGTGGAAAACGCCATACAAACAACTCAACAAGCAGACGAATGCCGTTCATCGGCTCTTCCTGTGTCCCGTCGTCAGTGACATCATCATAGTTTACATCCAGAGTGTGTGTGTGCGTGCGTGTGTGTGTCAGTTTCCGGGTTTGATTTACAGATGTAAAAACGAAGACGACAGAAACGGGCTCCGGCTCAGAGATGTGAGGAGGTGGAGAAGCACAGCTTCAGCGTGTACGGGTTTGAGCCATCTGAAACACAACAACAACACGTATCAGATTACTGACACACACACACACACACACACACACACTGTTACAGCTTCAAGAGGAACGTTCATGCTTCATCTGGATCCTGAAACGACCTATCCTTCCCCTCATATTCTCCAGTGTTGCGGCTCCTCTCTTCCCAGTCTGTCAGTAACTCTGTTTACTTCCTGTCTCTATGAAGCCCCTCCTCCTGAAAATATCTAATATATAATAATCACGCCCCTTACCATAACCGGCAGTTTCAAATGAGAAATTTAAATGAGAAATATTGTGTGTGTGAGTGTGTGTGTGTGTGAGTGTGTGTGCGTGTGTATGTGTGCGTGTGTATGTGTGAGTGTGTATGAATGCGTGTGTATGTGTGAGTGTGTATGAATGCGTGTGTATGTGTGAGTGTGTATGTGTGAGTGTGTATGAGTGTGTATGTGAGTGTGTGTGTATGTGTGAGTGTGTTTGAATGCGTGTGTATGTGTGAGTGTGTATGTGTGCGTGTGTATGTGTGCTTGTGTATGTGTGAGTGTGTATGTGTGCATGTGTATGTGTGAGTGTGTATGTGTGCATGTGTATGTGTGAGTGTGTATGTGAGTGTGTGTGTGTATGTGTGAGTGTGTTTGAATGCGTGTGTATGTGTGAGTGTGTATGTGTGCGTGTGTATGTGTGCTTGTGTATGTGTGAGTGTGTATGTGTGCATGTGTATGTGTGAGTGTGTATGTGTGAGTGTGTATGTGTGAGTGTGTATGTGTGAGTATGTGTGAGTGTGTATGTTTGAGTGTGTATGAGTGCGTGTGTATGTGTGCGTGCGTGTGTATGTGTGAGTGTATGTGTGCTTGTGAATGTGTGCGTGTGTATGTGTGAGTGTGTGTATGTGTGAGTGTGTATGTGTACGTGTGTATGTGTGCGTGTGTATGTGTGCGTGCGTGTGTATGTGTGCGAGTGTATGTGTGCATGTGTATGTGTGCGTGCGTGTGTTTGTGTGCGTGTGTATGTGTGCGTGCGTGTGTATGTGTGAGTGTGTATGTGTGCGTGTGTATGAGTGAGTGTGTATGAGTGAGTGTGTATGAGTGAGTGTGTATGTGTGAGTGTGTATGAATGCGTGTGTATGTGTGAGTGTGTATGAATGCGTGTGTATGTGTGAGTGTGTATGTGTGAGTGTGTATGAGTGTGTATGTGAGTGTGTGTGTATGTGTGAGTGTGTTTGAATGCGTGTGTATGTGTGAGTGTGTATGAGTGCGTGTGTATGTGTGCGTGTGTATGTGTGAGTGTGTATGAGTGAGTGTGTATGTGTGAGTGTGTATGTGTGAGTGTGTATGAGTGCGTGTGTATGTGTGCGTGTGTATGTGTGCGTGTGTATGTGTGAGTGTGTATGTGTGAGTGTGTATGTGTGTATGTGTGAGTGTGTATGTGTGAGTGTGTATGTGTGAGTGTGTATGTGTGAGTGTGTATGTGTGAGTGTGTATGAGTGAGTTTGTATGTGTGAGTGTGTATGTGTGAGTGTGTATGAGTGCGTGCGTATGTGTGAGTGTGTATGTGTGAGTGTATGTGTGCGTGTGTATGTGTGTATGTTTGAGTGTGTATGTGTGAGTGTGTATGTGTGCGTATGTATGTGTGAGTTTGTATGTGTGAGTGTGTATGTGTGAGTGTATGAGTGCGTGTGTATGTGTGCGTGTGTATGTGTGAGTGTGTATGTGTGAGTGTGTATGTGTGAGTGTATGTGTGCATGTGTATGTGTGAGTATGTGTGAGTGTGTATGTTTGAGTGTGTATGAGTGCGTGTGTATGTGTGAGTGTGTATGAGTGTGTATGTGAGTGTGTGTGTGTGTATGTGTGAGTGTGTTTGAATGCGTGTGTATGTGTGAGTGTGTATGTGTGCGTGTGTATGTGTGCTTGTGTATGTGTGAGTGTATGTGTGCGTGTGAATGTGTGCGTGTGTATGTGTGAGTGTGTATGTGTGCGTGTGTATGTGTGCTTGTGTATGTGTGAGTGTGTATGTGTGCATGTGTATGTGTGAGTGTGTATGTGTATGTGTGAGTGTGTATGTGTGAGTATGTGTGAGTGTGTATGTTTGAGTGTGTATGAGTGCGTGTGTATGTGTGCGTGCGTGTGTATGTGTGAGTGTATGTGTGCTTGTGTATGTGTGAGTGTGTGTATGTGTGAGTGTGTATGAGTGAGTGTGTATGTGTACATGTGTATGTGTGCGTGTGTATGTGTGCGTGTGTATGAGTGTGTATGTGAGTGTGTGTGTGTGTATGTGTGAGTGTGTTTGAATGCGTGTGTATGTGTGAGTGTGTATGTGTGCGTGTGTATGTGTGCTTGTGTATGTGTGAGTGTGTATGTGTGCATGTGTATGTGTGAGTGTGTATGTGTGCATGTGTATGTGTGAGTGTGTATGTGTGAGTATGTGTGAGTGTGTATGTTTGAGTGTGTATGAGTGCGTGTGTATGTGTGCGTGCGTGTGTATGTGTGAGTGTATGTGTGCTTGTGTATGTGTGAGTGTGTGTATGTGTGAGTGTGTATGAGTGAGTGTGTATGTGTACATGTGTATGTGTGCGTGTGTATGTGTGCGTGCGTGTGTATGTGTGAGTGTGTATGTGTATGTGTGAGTGTGTATGTGTGAGTATGTGTGAGTGTGTATGTTTGAGTGTGTATGAGTGCGTGTGTATGTGTGCGTGCGTGTGTATGTGTGAGTGTATGTGTGCTTGTGTATGTGTGAGTGTGTGTATGTGTGAGTGTGTATGAGTGAGTGTGTATGTGTACATGTGTATGTGTGCGTGTGTATGTGTGCGTGCGTGTGTATGTGTGCGAGTGTATGTGTGCGTGCGTGTGTATGTGTGCGTGTGTATGTGTGCGTGCGTGTGTATGTGTGCGTGTGTATGTGTGCGTGCGTGTGTATGTGTGAGTGTGTATGTGTGCGTGTGTATGAGTGAGTGTGTATGAGTGTGAGTGTGTATGTGTGAGTGTGTATGAGTGAGTGTGTATGTGTGAGTGTGTATGTGTGAGTGTGTATGAGTGCGTGTGTATGTGTGCGTGCGTGTGTATGTGTGAGTGTATGAGTGCGTGTGAATGTGTGCGTGTGTATGAGTGTGAGTGTGTATGTGTGAGTGTGTATGAGTGAGTGTGTATGTGTGAGTGTGTATGTGTGAGTGTGTATGTGTGCGTGTGTATGTGTGCGTGTGTATGTGTGCGTGTGTATGTGTGAGTGTGTATGTGTGAGTGTGTATGTGTGAGTGTGTATGTGTGCGTGTGTATGTGTGCGTGTTTATGTGTGCGTGTGTATGTGTGAGTGTGTATGTGTGAGTGTGTATGTGTGAGTGTGTATGTGTGAGTTTGTATGTGTGAGTGTGTATGTGTGCGTGTGTATGTGTGCGTGTGTATGTGTGCGTGTGTATGTGTGAGTGTGTATGTGTGAGTGTGTGAGTGTGTATGTGTGAGTGTGTATGTGTGCGTGTGTATGTGTGAGTGTGTATGTGTGCGTGTGTATGTGTGCGTGTGTATGTGTGCGTGTGTATGTGTGCGTGTGTATGTGTGAGTGTGTATGTGTGCATGTGTATGTGTGCGTGTGTATGTGTGCATGTGTATGTGTGAGTGTGTATGTGTGAGTGTGTATGTGTGAGTGTGTATGTGTGCGTGTGTATGTGTGAGTGTGTATGTGTGCGTGTGTATGTGTGAGTGTGTATGTGTGCGTGTGTGAGTGTGTATGTGTGTATGTGTGAGTGTGTATGTGTGCGTGTGTATGTGTGCGTGTGTATGTGTGAGTGTGTATGTGTGCGCGTGTATGTGTGCGTGTGTATGTGTGCGTGTGTATGTGTGCGCGTGTATGTGTGCGTGTGTATGTGTGCATGTGTATGTGTGAGTGTGTATGTGTGCATGTGTATGTGTGAGTGTGTACGTGTGCGTGTGTATGTGTGCGTGTGTATGTGTGCATGTGTATGTATAAGTGTGTCTATAAATGTGTGTGTGTGTATGAGTGTGTGTGCGTGTGTATGTTTGAGAGGGTGTGTGTGTGAGTGTGTATGCGTGTGTATGTGTGAGAGGGTGTGTGTGTGAGTGTGTATGTGTGTGTGTGAGTGTGTGTGTGTGCGTGTGTGCGCGCATGTGCGTGTATGAGTGTGTGTGTGTATAAGTGTGTGTGTGTATAAGTGTGTCTATAAGTCTGTGTGTATGTGTGTGTGTGTGTGTGTGTCTGTGTGTTTGTTCCCGGAATATATTAAAAATATTTAAAAAATGTAAACTATATTTAATAAGAGACAGATCTATTTCTGCCTGCTATATTTGCACATGTGACTGGCACACTTGATCATGTTTGAATGTGTTGTTTTGCTGATGCCATCATTCATTTAAAAACAATCTTTTTATGAAGTAAATCTACACTATATATACACTAAATATTAGTATTTCTGGGTTCACAGTGTTTTAATAACGTTATGCTGATATTCAGCCATGTGTCGCTATGACGTGCCCTTGTGCAGAGCAGGGGCTGATGGGTAATCAGACAGAGGCTTTGCTTACTGGGTATCCGGATCTGATAATGATTGAGAACCGTCAGAACCTCCACGGCGTGAGTCTTACTGTCGAACTCCAGCAGCCCTGAGATGGTCTTTGAGCTGGCTGTGGATGAAACACACAAGAGACAGAATCACACACACACACACACACACACACACACACTCTCTGAGACACGGGGTAAGTCAAGCCACGGCGGCAGTTTCAAAGCAGCTTCACAGTGACAGAAAAAAGACTACAGTTATTAAGATCATAAAACCAGCTAACAAAACTCTCCTGAGAACTTCCAGTTTCCTCAAAGTCTCAAAACTTTTTTTTTCTTGGTTATGACAACGTTCATCATCAGTTCAGACGTTACATTCACAAGTGACACGAGTTGAAATTATGACAATAAAAGTCTGAATTATTTAAGTCATAATGTATGACAAAAAGTTGAAAGTTGACAGGAAATCTAAATTATGACATTAAAAGCCAAAATTATTACTTAAAAAGTCATGATTATAACATAAAAATGTGAAATTATTACTTAAAAAGTCATGATTATAACATAAAAATGTGAAATTATTACTTAAAAAGTCATGATTATAACACAAAAATGTGAAATTATTACTTAAAAAGTCATAATTATGACAAAAGAATTTGACATACTAAATTGAAATTGACGAGTTGAAAGTATGACATTAAAAAGTCGAAGTTATTACTTAAAAAGTCATAATTATAACATAAAAATTTGAAATTATTACCTAAAAAGTCATGATTATAACATAAAAATGTGAAATTATTACTTAAAAAGTCATGATTATAACATAAAAATGTGAAATTATTACTTAAAAAGTCATGATTATAACATAAAAATGTGAAATTATTACTTAAAAAGTCATAATTATAACATAAAAATGTGAAATTATTACTTAAAAAGTCATGATTATAACACAAAAATGTGAAATTATTACTTAAAAAGTCATAATTATGACAAAAGAATTTGAAATTATTACCTAAAAAGTCATGATCATAACATAAAAATGTGAAATTATTACTTAAAAAGTCATGATTATAACATAAAAATGTGAAATTATTACTTAAAAAGTCATAATTATAACATAAAAATTTGAAATTATTACCTAAAAAGTCATGATCATAACATAAAAATGTGAAATTATTACTTAAAAAGTCATGATTATAACATAAAAATGTGAAATTATTACTTAAAAAGTCATGATTATAACATAAAAATGTGAAATTATTACTTAAAAAGTCATGTTTATAACATAAAAATGTGAAATTATTACTTAAAAAGTCATGATTATAACATAAAAATGTGAAATTATTACTTAAAAAGTCATGATTATGACAAAAGAATTTGACATACTAAATTGAAATTGACGAGTTGAAAGTATGACATTAAAAAGTCGAAGTTATTACTTAAAAAGTCATAATTATAACATAAAAATGTGAAATTATTACTTAAAAAGTCATGATTATAACATAAAAATGTGAAATTATTACTTAAAAAGTCATGATTATAACATAAAAATGTGAAATTATTACTTAAAAAGTCATGATTATAACATAAAAATGTGAAATTATTACTTAAAAAGTCATGATTATAACATAAAAATGTGAAATTATTACTTAAAAAGTCATGATTATAACACGAAAATGTGAAATTATTACTTAAAAAGTCATGATTATAACATAAAAATGTGAAAATATTACTTAAAGTCATCATTATAACATAAAAATATGAAATTATTACCTAAAAAGTCATAATTATAACATAAAAATGTGAAATTATTACTTAAAAAGTCATAATTATGAAAAAAGAATTTGACATACTAAATTGAAATTGACGAGTTGAAAGTATGACATTAAAAAGTCAGAGTTATTACTTAAAAAGTCATAATTTTAACATAAAACTTTGAAATTATTACCTAAAAAGTCATAATTATAACATACAAATTTGAAATTATTACTTAAAATTCATAATTATGAAAAAAGAATTTGACATACTAAATTGAAATTGACGAGTTGAAAGTATGACATTAAAAAGTCGGAGTTATTACTTAAAAAGTCACAAAATGTGAAATTATTACTTAAAAAGTCACAATTATGACAAAAAGTTGAAATTATTACAGTCACAATTATGACAAAGTTGAAATTATTACTTAAAAAGTCATAATTATGACAAAAGAATTTGAAATTATTACCTAAAAAGTCATGATCATAACATAAAAATGTGAAATTATTACTTAAAAAGTCATAATTATAACATAAAAATTTGAAATTATTACCTAAAAAGTCATGATCATAACATAAAAATGTGAAATTATTACTTAAAAAGTCATGATTATAACATAAAAATGTGAAATTATTACTTAAAAAGTCATGATTATAACATAAAAATGTGAAATTATTACTTAAAAAGTCATGTTTATAACATAAAAATGTGAAATTATTACTTAAAAAGTCATGATTATAACATAAAAATGTGAAATTATTACTTAAAAAGTCATGATTATGACAAAAGAATTTGACATACTAAATTGAAATTGACGAGTTGAAAGTATGACATTAAAAAGTCGAAGTTATTACTTAAAAAGTCATAATTATAACATAAAAATGTGAAATTATTACTTAAAAAGTCATGATTATAACATAAAAATGTGAAATTATTACTTAAAAAGTCATGATTATAACATAAAAATGTGAAATTATTACTTAAAAAGTCATGATTATAACATAAAAATGTGAAATTATTACTTAAAAAGTCATGATTATAACATAAAAATGTGAAATTATTACTTAAAAAGTCATGATTATAACACGAAAATGTGAAATTATTACTTAAAAAGTCATGTTTATAACATAAAAATGTGAAAATATTACTTAAAGTCATCATTATAACATAAAAATATGAAATTATTACCTAAAAAGTCATAATTATAACACGAAAATGTGAAATTATTACTTAAAAAGTCATGATTATAACATAAAAATGTGAAAATATTACTTAAAGTCATCATTATAACATAAAAATATGAAATTATTACCTAAAAAGTCATAATTATAACATAAAAATGTGAAATTATTACTTAAAAAGTCATAATTATGAAAAAAGAATTTGACATACTAAATTGAAATTGACGAGTTGAAAGTATGACATTAAAAAGTCAGAGTTATTACTTAAAAAGTCATAATTTTAACATAAAACTTTGAAATTATTACCTAAAAAGTCATAATTATAACATACAAATTTGAAATTATTACTTAAAATTCATAATTATGAAAAAAGAATTTGACATACTAAATTGAAATTGACGAGTTGAAAGTATGACATTAAAAAGTCGGAGTTATTACTTAAAAAGTCACAAAATGTGAAATTATTACTTAAA
Source organism: Gobio gobio (assembly GCF_949357685.1). NCBI lineage: Eukaryota > Metazoa > Chordata > Actinopteri > Cypriniformes > Gobionidae > Gobio > Gobio gobio. The sequence goes on along the minus strand of NC_137112.1, from coordinate 2,962,304 downwards.
AAGTCACAATTATGACAAAAAGTTGAAATTATTACAGTCACAATTATGACAAAGTTGAAATTATTACTTAAAAAGTCGAAATTATGACATTAAAAATTGAAATTATTACTTAAAAAGTCATAATTATAACATCAAAATTTGAAAGTTGACACTAAATCGAAATTATGACATTAAAAGTTGAAATTATTACTTAAAGTCATAATTATTTCAGTGTAAATAAATTGTAAAAACGTTTTTTTTTCTTGGTTATGTGAACGTTACAGAAACATTGATTAAATGTTTGGACAATGCTCAAATGGAATGATCCTTAATGTTCATATAACAGGAAGTAAATGTGAAATCATGTCTTCAGAGCTTCATGTGAGCGTCAGATCATGTTCCTGTCAATCCCCCACTGCTGTAGTCAAGCGCTCTTTCAGGACGCCATAGCAACACTATTATGGGTTTGATCTTCTGCTACTGGAGGAAATGGGAACGTCTCCCGTCCACTGCTACAGAAGTTATTATAGCATTATGAAACAGCTTCATAAGCAGCTTTACAGCTCATAATTCAGACTTAATGAAACTCATGACTCACGCTTGGCGTCAAACACTTTGTATTTGATGAATCCTGGGACGTCGTGTTCTGTGCATAACTGCAAAACAACAGAAGAAGAAGAAGAAGAAGAAGAAGAAGAAGAAGAAGAAGAAGAAGAAGAAGAAGAAGAAGAAGAAGAAGAAGAAGATCAGTGTGGCTCAGTTACAGTACAGCAGAGGACGAAACAGATGCTTATGAATACTGAAAAACATAAGCATAATAAATCATTCAAAAAGACATTTAAATCATGACATTCTACATCATAGTCGAAATTATGACTTAAAAGTAAATTATGACATAAAAAGTTAGCATACAAAATCAAAATTGACAAATCGAAATTATGATATTAGTCAAAAGTTATTACTTAAAAAGTCATAATTATGACAAAGTTGAAAGTTGACACTAAATTGAAATTATGACAAAACTATGACATAAAAAGCCGAAAATGATTACTTGTCATAATTATGACATAAATATTTCACACGCTAAATCAAAATCATGTCAAAATTATGACATAAAAAGCCAACAATTATTACTTAAAAAGACATAATTAGTACAAAAAAATTTAAGTTGACACTAAGGGCCCTATTTTAACGATCTGAAACGCAAGTGTCAAAGCGCGAAGCGCAAGTAACTTTGTGGGCGGGTCTCGGCGCTGTTGCTATTTTCCCGGCGCAAATCTAAAATGGGTTGGTCTGAAGTAGCTTCATTATTCATAGGTGTGGTTTGGGCGTAACGTGAATAAACCAATCAGAGCGTCATCCAACATTCCCTTTAAAAGCAGGTGCGCAAGTTCCATAATGGATTGCTATTATTATGGCGTATTTACCAGGCGCACGCCAGGAGCGGTTCACAGCCGAGGAGACTGATGTGCTTGTAAGAGCAGGGAAAGACAGAGAAGTGAAGTTGTCATGTTGTACATTATGGTAAAGGTGATTTCACAGTCTTTTTTTTTTTTTTTCAGTCTTTCAGTTTTTTCAGTTTTTCAGTCGATTTTTGTTCCTGGTTCTTGACGGACAAACCAATTTGTCAGATGTCCTTATATACATATATGTCTCGCCACTATTGGACAAACAGGTCTTATCCTTAATTATTACAATTAGCCTGAATCATTTGTAAGCTAGATTTATGCCTATTTTTTCACATCTTCGTGGCACACCACAATGATTTCCGTCATCTCATGTGTTAATATTTTTTAGTGTAACAATTTATGATTTGCAAAAATAACTGTTGCATCTGTGTAGATTATATGAGCAAAGTGTATGCGCGTTGTGCACGCTATACATTATGGTCAAGCATGCGCCCTTAAAATAGCATAATGAACAACGCGCAACGCGCCACTGACTTTAGACTAGTTTTTTTTCTGGTCAGTGGCGCAATTGTTTAATGGAACAGCAAAATAGCACCAGGGATTGTTTGCGCCGGAACACGCCTCCTTTTTTGCGCTGAACCGCCCAGGGAGCGCAAGTTCATTCACTAGTTTAGCGACGTGCTTCTGTGGAGGGAAAAGCGCGCTTTGCGCGGGTGCAAAATAGGAATGACACATGCGGTGTACAAAGTCAATTGCGCTGGGTGCAAGATAGGGCCCTAAATCAAAATTATGACATAAAAGTCAAAATATTACTTAAAATGTAAATTATGATATAAAAAGTTTAAAATTATGACATCAAAAAGTCAAAATTATTACTTAAAATGTCAATTATGATATAAAAAAAGTTCAAAATTATGACAAAAAGTTGAAGGTTGACAGTAAATCGAAATTATGACATTAAAAATTATTACTTAAAATGTCAATTATGATATAAAAAGTTCAAAATTATGACATAAAAAGTTGAAATTATTACTTAAAAAGTCATATTTATGACATAAAAAGTTGAAGGTTGACAGTAAATCAAAATTATGACATTAAAAAGTCACAATTATTACTTAAAATGTCAATTATGATTATAAAAAGTTCAAAATTAATACTTAAAGTCAAAATTATGACATAAAAAGTTGGAATTATTACTTAAAAGTCATAATTATGACATACAAAGTTGAAAATTGACAGTAAATCGAAATTATGATATTAAAAAGTCAAAATTAAAATGTCAATTATGACATACAAAGTTGAAAGTTGACAGTAAATCATATGTTTAGCATGTCATATTGGTACACTCTAAAAAAAAAGGTTCTATATGGCACCAAAAATGGTTCTTGGCTCGTAATCATAGGGGAACCTTTTTTAGTGCTATATAGCACCAATTTTGGTGCTTCAGTGGTGCTTCAGTGGTTCTTCAGCGGTTCTTCAGCGGTTCTTCAGAGGTTCTTCAGCGGTTCTTCAGCGGTTCTTCAGAGGTTCTTCACCGGTTCTTTGACTAAGGTGCTATATAGCACCTCTGAAGAACCTCTGAAGAACCGCTGAAGAACCACTGAAGCACCAAAATTGGTGCTATATAGCACTAAAAAAGGTTCCCCTATGATTACGAGCCTTTTTTTTTAGAGTGTATGTCATCATTTTGACTTTCATTTTTTAACTTTTTAAATCATAATTTTGACTTGAAAGTCATTATTATCTTAATATCTTAGAGCTGGGCGATAATATAGTGATATATTGTGATGATATAAACGATCAAGCAGTTGAGATTTGCTATATAATAAATGTGTGCGGATCAAGTTGGACGTGCTCATATTCATAAGCTGCTATAAAGATGCAGTGACACACACTTTACCGCCAAAAGTTTTGTGCCGCCCGCCTTCACACACACACACACACACACACACACACACACACACACACACACACACACACACACACACATTAGCTTTAATGCCATCCCATAGTTCATCCTCAGGGTTTGATATGGAGTCGCAGCTCTAACAGCTTCAGCTCAGTTACACACTGTAGCTTTAAGATCTAGAATGAGCCACCACAGTTCGGCAACTGCATTCAGTCTGACTTTTCATATCAAATTAGGCCAGTCTATGTTTTTATGTAACTGATTTAAAAAAGTTATGAACAGTCTTAAAGCTACACTGTGTAACTTTTTTAGTTTATTCTTAGCTAAAAACACTTAGTTCTTTCAAAAATATATGTGCTCATTAATGTATATTTACTTCTTTCAAGTAATAAAGTATTCTGGTGAGTTTATAATATGCCATTGTAAACACATACGGGTGAGGGTTCGAATGCCGGTCGCCATGTTGATCCTCCATCTTGAAAGTACATTAGCCAAAGAGGGACATTCCCGTAAATTCAAGCTTCGCCTTTGGCGTTTTAACACTCGATGGCACCGTGTCGAATGTGGACGAGGGCGAACTGGAAGCCATGTTAATCTTGGACTAAATCAGCCACCGTAGGAGTTAAAACGAAATCGGAATTGAGAGGAACAGAAACTAATATTCACTGGATGGTCATATACAAGTTCACCACTAGATGGGGGAAAATATCACACAGTGGAGCTTTAAGTTTCACATCTTAAGTTTGTATTTTGAATACATTTTATTTATCAGAATTTGAATATTTTTATTAGGGCTGTCAAAAGATTAATCGCGAT
>NC_137112.1:2935691-2948191 GCF_949357685.1 Gobio gobio | reverse complement strand
TTGCAGTTGCTAGGGTATTATGGGTTGTAACTGTGGTGTTGCTAGGTGGTTGCTAAGGTTTTCTGGGTGGTTGCTAGGGTGTTCTGTGTGGTTGCTAGGGTGTTGCTTTGCAGTTGCTATGGTGCTATGGATTGTAACTGTGGTGTTGCTAGGTGGTTGCTTAGGTTTTTTTGGGTGGTTGCTAGGGTGTTCTGGGTGGTTACTAGGGTGTTGATTTGTAGTTGCTAGGGTATTATGGGTTGTAACTGTGGTGTTGCTAGGTGGTTGCTAGGGTGTTCTGGGTGGTTGCTAGGGTTTTGCTTTGCAGTTGCTAGGGTATTATGGGTTGTAACTGTGGTGTTGCTAGGTGGTTGCTAAGGTGTTCTGGGTGGTTGCTACGGTGTTGCTTTTTTTGCAGCTGCTAGGGTATTATGGGTTGTAACTGGGATGTTGCTAGGTGGCTGCTAGGGTGTTCTGGGTGGTTGCTAGGTGGTCGCTATGGTAACCTGGGTGGATGCTAGGGTGTTGCTAAGCAGATGCCAAGATGATCTTGGTGGTTGCTAAGGTGTTGCTAGGCAGTTGCTAGGGTGTTCTGGTTGGTTGCTAGGGCGTTGCTATGCGGTTGCTAGTATTACTGTGTGAAATGTGCTTTAATCATGTTAATATTTCATGTAAACCTTCAGCTGAGAGTGATCATGGCATTTCTAGCTCTACACAGTGCTGATGGAGAGTTAGAGCCGCTCTTCTCTTCAGAGAAACGCTGGCCTGCAGAGTCTCAGGCCGATCGATGGTGTCCGTCTAACACACACCGCCGGACTAAAGCGCTTTACTAATGTGAGGAACCTCCCACAACACCCTAGCAACCGCTGAACAGCACATGACGTGTGAGTGTGAGCCGTAACACACAAGCTCATCGCTCAAGGTCAATCTCTTTACATTCAACGACACCTTCAAACACACACACATCTGACTCGAGATATTACACAGAGCCTCAGTGTCCAGAGGGAAATACAGACATTCTTCAGCATAAAACAGAGGTCAGAGGTCACCGGTGAACACCTGCACTGTCTCACTCATTTACACACACACACACTCTCACACACACACACACACACACACACATACAGGTTAGCATGACTTATAAGGACAATTTCTTCAAACCAGAAAAAAAGGTGGTTTAGGGGGACTATGACTTCCTTTAATGCTAGAGCTTTCAAATAAAAATGGAAATGCTTTAAAAAAATCCTGGGTTCAAAACACAAACTTTATTATTTATTTAAACTTTATAAAACATGATACATGGCACCCTGATTTTTTGCTGACTTACAAGGACGTGTGTCCTAGAAGACAAAAACCAGGATTATGAGGACAAAGGGTTTACAAGGACTATGTGATGTCACAATGACATCACAGTTCATTAGCATATACAACGAAACATGACTACACACTGCACTGCAAAGACAGATGGGTTTACTGGGACTGTGAGATGTCTTTGACATGAATTATCACTACACAAAAACGAAGCCAGAAAGGTTTGTACTCTGATATCACCCATGAAACCGAAACAGACCTTTAGCTTTAAGGTTTATTGTTTGGATTATATTATAAAGTGCTGGTCATATAATTAGAATATCATCAAAAAGTTTATTTATTTCACTAATTCCATTCAAAAAGTGAAACGTGTATATTTTATTCATTCATTACACACAGACTGATATATTTCAAATGTTTATTTCTTTTAATGTTGATGATTATAACTGACAACTAAGAGAAATCCCAAATTCAGAATCTCAGAAAATTAGAATATTGTGAAAAGGTTGAATATTGAAGACACACTCTAATCAGCTGATGAACTCAGAACACCTGCAAAGGCCTTTAAATGGTCTCTCAGTCTAGTTCTGTAGGCGACACAAGCATGGGGAAGACTGATGACCTGACAGATGTCCAGAAGACAACCATTGACACACAAGGAGGGCCAGACACAAAAGGTCATTGCAAAAGAGGCTGGCTGTTCACAGAGCTCTGTGTCCAAGCTCATTAATAGAGAGGCGAAGGGAAGGAAAAGATGTGGTAGAAAAAAGTGTACAAGCAATAGGGATAACCGCACCCTGGAGAGGATTGTGAAACAAAACCCATTCAATATATGGGGGAGATTCACAAAGAGTGGACTGCAGCTGGAGTCAGTGCTTCAAGAACCAGACGTATGCAAGACATGGGTTTCAGCTGTCACACTCTTGAGCAACAGACAGCGTCAGAAGCGTCTCGCCTGGGCTAAAGACAAAAAGGACTGGAGATGCTGAGTGGCCAGAGTTATGTTCTCTGATGAAGTCAATCAGGGTCTCAGAGTCTGGAGGAAGAGAGGAGAGGCACACAATCCACGTTGCTTGAGGTTCAGTGTAAAGTTTCCACAGTCAGTGATGTTTTGGTGTGCCATGTCATCTGCTGGTGTTGGTCCACTGTGTTTTCTGAGGTCAAAGGTCAACGCAGCCGTATACCAGGAAGTTTTAGAGCACTTCATGCTTCCTGCTGCTGACGAACTTTTATGGAGATGCGGATTTCATTTTCCAGCAGGACTGGGACCAGCACACAGTGCCAAAGCAACCAGTGCCTGGTTTAAGAACCATGGTATCCCTGTTCTTAATTGGCCAGCAAACTCGCCTGACCTTAAGCTCATAGAACATCTCTGGGGTATTGTGAAGAGGAAGATGCGATATGCCAGACCCAACAATGTAGAAGAGCTGAAGGCCACTATCAGAGCAACCTGGGCTCTCATAACACCTGAGCAGTGCCAGACTGATCGACTCCATGCCACGCCGCATCGCTGCAGTAGTTCAAGCAAAACCAGCCCCAGCTGAGCATTGAGTGCTGGACATGCTCATACTTTTCATGTTCATACTTTTCAGTTGGCCGAGATTTGTATTGGTCTTAAGTAATATTCAAATTTTCTGAGATACTGAATTTGGGATTTATTTGAAATATATCAGTCTGTGTGTAATTAATGAATATAATAGACAAGTTTCACTTTTTGAATGGAATTAGTGAAATAAATAAACTTTTTGATGATATTCTAATTATATATGACCAGCACCTGTATGCTGGGTTCAGTCCTTTTTGTTGGGTGGTTTTCACTATGACGACTAGGTTTTGGGTCACTCACTGCCGAGTTAGCAGCTGGGTTACTCTCACTGACAGTAGTAATAGTGCTCCCCATCACAAACATGTCCAGCTAATGGGTCACATAACCAGCGCACTATCAAATCTTTACAGAGAGAAAAGAGAAGACTGCACCCATATCAACATCACAGAGTGTAGTGTCATGAAGCATGCCTTCTGCCGCTGCCACACGTGCAGTCTGGGAATCTTTGTTGATTACACTGGGAGTCATGTAGAGTGATCATACCATGCTCGACTGAAAGTGAAGCCTTTAATGTCAGAATGAGGAGATGACACCAGCTACAGCTGCTTTAGCACAGAGCAGGGGTGTCCAAACTCGGTCCTGGAGGGCCACTGTCCTGCAGAGTTCAGCTCCATCTTGCCTCAACACTCCTGCCCGGAAGCTTCTGTATGCCTTGATGAGCTGATTTAGCTGTGTTTGATAGGGGTTGGAGCTGTACTCTGCAGGACAGGACAGTGGCCCTCCAGGACCGACTTTAGACACCCCTGGTGTCTCATCAGAAGACTGGATTAACCCCCTCCATTCATATGGATTTATTTGACCATCTCTTTATGAACGTTTTGAAGCCTCAGAGTTTTGGTTGAACAGACTTTCAATGGAAGGACAGAAATCTCTCAGATTTCATAAAACATATCTTCATTTGTGTGCTAAAGATGAATGAAAGTCTTATGGGTTTGGAACGACATGAGGGAGAGTAAATTATATTTTTGGGTGAATTAACCCTTTGAAATATTCAAACCATTAGAGTGATACTGTAGTAGTGCTACAGTGGTTGGATTAGAAGCATGACTGCCTCCGGATCGTCTTTGCAAGTTTTACTGAAACATCCTCGCGGGTTCTAAAGAAACAATACCTCCCCTTCATTAAAGAGGCTTCTGCGAGGTGGCAAATAAGCAGTTGAGCAAGTTATTAAAATAAAGTCAGAAGTTTTAACCATGTTAATGTTTTGAATTTAATATTTTGAAGAGCTTTAAAACAGTCAATGTGAACAACAATACATTTTGGTTATCTTGCCACAGATGAAGATATCTGAAACATCAACTACAGTTAATGCATGTCAGACGAAACAAAATGCCCAATCACAGCAGCCACTTCTGCTTTTTCTTCATATCAGTCGATGTTCCCACGATGTTCAGCACTTCCATCACTAAAAACAAGAAAGCATTGCAGTGTGAAATGTTTAATATTTAAAAAATGTTCACACTTATAAAATCTAAAAAACTGCCATACTAGCGAGCTGACTTGTTCTCCTGTTTTATCAACAATTTCCTCGCTCGCTGCGGCCCTCATTTTCCACTTATCACTCCCCGCCGGTTCTGTTACAGAAGAGTCCAACACGAGACAACGATATGCCGCAACCAGACAGGATACTGTTACATGATTGGCTGTTAGCGGGTCACGCCCTACGTTGCTAGGTTACCAGAGAGCGAGTGCCTTTGTTCATGCAACCAAACTTGCTTCTCAACCTCTGGTTTCTTCCGACAAAGAAAAAAAAATTATCGAACGTTTTATCGAACGCATTTTTATTGATATCGGTTACGTGTCTATCGTGATACATATCGTTATCGTTTTATCGGCCAGCCCTACGCAGTGCTGAGTTTATTTACACACGTGCAGCTCATGATACAGCATCTCAGAACAGCTCATTTACTGTGAACACAGCTGAAAACACCGGATCATGAGCTGCCCGATGTCAAACAACAGTACTCGAACCATCAGCACACATTTATTAGCTGACAGTCAGATAAAAATAAAAAGATTGATGTGTAACATTTAAATAAATTATTACATTTTATTACATTTCAGGAATCATAAGAATAGACAATTTTTTTCTACAGTATAATGTTATCCAATCACTCCATTCAAACTGGGTTTGACAATCATCTGTCATAGTCACCCTGCAGTAATCTGTGATCGCACAGACCAGGGCCCTCATTTATCAATGGTGCGTACACACAGATCTGTGCGTAGTGAGTGCGTAAAAGAACAGTTTCACGCAAAGTGTGGGATCTAACAACTTGAACTTGGACGTAGAAATGTGTGTAAATATAAGCACATCTCTGAGCACGCTTACGCTGAGAATCTAGTGCTAGAACAGCGACACTACACATAAAAAGCATTTAAGACAGTTTGCATTAAGCAGATCACATATGTCCTGTTTCCTTTAATTATAAAACACTCAATGTCTCATTTTTGTAGGTGTAAACAAGATGTGTAATTTTTGTCAAACCCTATAAAAGACAGCTGTGACAAATGTAATTTATTTCCTTGGACCCAACCTACATCCAGTTCCCTTACCGAAATCCTCAAAAAGCTGGAATAAAATGGGGCTTTCATGCTATCGAATTTGATGATGTAAATAGAAAAGGGTTTCATTCTGTTAACATGCAAATCATTTATGATGCAAATTTGTTGTTGTTAAACGTCGTTGCGCAACTCCTTCTGTGTTTGTGAAGTTCCTCTTCTTCGCCACAATTGCAGTGAGGAAAAAACACAATCACGTGATTTTTAAAGGGAGTGTTGTCCCCATATATGGTTGATTGGAGGCGTTTCCGAATGCTTATGACCGTGAACAAGAATTGCACATGTGGGATTTATCAACATTGAGTGCTTACTCATGTGCGTAAGAACTGTGGTGCGCATGTTTGATAAATACAGATTTTATTGTACTTAGGCCCATTTTAAATTTCATTCGTAGGACAAAATATAGAACCTTTTCTACGCACTGTTGATAAATGACCCACAGTTCAGAACATGTGATTTGCGGATTAATTGCAAAATTTAACCAAAAGTCCAGTGCTCAGATACTGTACAAAATAAAATATTAAAAAACAAACTGGCTTAAACACTAATGTATCTTACAAAACGACACAATACCTGTTGTGAACTTGCTTCTGGCAAACAGGGTGTAAATATCTCAGTGGAGGCAACATCTGTGTTCATCTGTAAAGGAGAGGATGAAAAGAAACACGGCTGTAAGACACTCGCTGGAGCTCAAGAAGCTGCAAAATAAGACTAAACCTAGACATGTAGTTTTTGGAAACAAACTGAATAAACATGGGTTACTCTGAAGGCATTCTGTTCCCTCTATAACTAATACACTACAGTGTCCTAGTAAACCTGTCTGTCCTCACAATGCAGTGTGTTTTCAGGTTCACACACTCATGTCCCAGTGTTTCCTCTATAACTAATACACTACAGTGTCCTAGTAAACCTGTCTGTCCTCACAATGCAGTGTGTTTTCAGGTTCACACACTCATGTCCCAGTGTTTCCTCTATAACTAATACACTACAGTGTCCTAGTAAACCTGTCTGTCCTCACAATGCAGTGTGTTTTCAGGTTCACACACTCATGTCCCAGTGTTTCCTCTATAACTAATACACTACAGTGTCCTAGTAAACCTGTCTGTCCTCACAATGCAGTGTCAGGGTTTTTCCTACATTGAAAATTTTTTGGCGGCCGCCAAAACAAATTGTTGTCCCGCCAAAGCCTTATTTGATGAGTTATTGTGATTTAGGAGTGATGTAGAATAGATGACCGCTGCCCTTGCGTTAACTGAGTGTCACAGAGAACGACCAGTGAGCTCCTCCCCCGCTCGCACGCTCTCTGTCTTCAAAATAAGCATTCTTAGCTTTCTAATATTTCACATATTACGTTAATCAAAATCAAAAGGTCGGAAGACCGAATCCATGTTGCACGTGGCGCTATCAGACGATGTTTTCCTTTAATTACCGCTGGGTGTGAAATGCGCTCAAAAAACATTGACTGATTCTCTGACCAGCTGACATAAACCATACTTTCAATAAACGTGAAACAAATCCTATCCGGTTATGAAGTGTTTTCTGTGTGTTGACAAATCTTTCGCGATGTTCTAACAGAAGGGATTCACACACAGCGCGTCAGCCAATGTCCGATTCGCCACATTATGACTCCTTTGAACCGAATCATTTTAACGACTGGTTAGAACGGATCAGTCCAACACTGAACTCACGAATCAGTTGAATCATTTACTCAGAACACTTGAAATGAGAACACAAGTGTGCTTACCCACTTTAGCAAGAGTGGATAGTAAGAATTAGCTTTAATCATCCACAGTCTTTCAGCTTATTTATTTGGACAATGTGTAGTAAAATAAATAGCCTAAAATCATTTAGTTTAGACTGGAGTGAACCCAGAACAAAGTTGTGGTTAGCTAGCTGATAATTTTATGAAATTGTATATAGCAGAAAATTAGGCTATTTGTTCATTTTTTAATACTACTTTTTAATATTGATATGATTTTATACCAAAACAACTATCAGTAAATAGTGTAAAAATGAGGAACAAAAACACATCAAGGTATCAAAATAAGAGAAGCAAAAATTACATATTTTCTTTGAATTTATTTAAAATGTTTTGTCAGTATTGCACTTGCAGATCACGTGGGTAGGGAACTTTTTTACTGTGCGTGCGCGTGTGTGTGTGTGTGTGTATGGATGACCATGTCTGTCAGCCACCACCGAAGACCATTTTTGACCCAGGAAAAACCCTGAGTGTGTTTTCAGGTTCACACACTCATGCCCCAGTGTTTCCTCTATAACTAATACACTACAGTGTCCTAGTAAACCTGTCTGTCCTCACAATGCAGTGTGTTTTCAGTTTCACACACTCATGTCCCAGTGTTTCCTCTATAACTAATACACTACAGTGTCCTAGTAAACCTGTCTGTCCTCACAATGCAGTGTGTTTTCAGGTTCACACACTCATGCCCCAGTGTTTCCTCTATAACTAATACACTACAGTGTCCTAGTAAACCGGTCTGTCCTCACAATGCAGTGTGTTTTCAGGTTCACACACTCATGCCCCAGTGTTTCCTCTATAACTAATACACTACAGTGTCCTAGTAAACCTGTCTGTCCTCACAATGCAGTGTGTTTTCAGGTTCACACACTCATGTCCCAGTGTTTCCTCTATAACTAATACACTACAGTGTCCTAGTAAACCTGTCTGTCCTCACAATGCAGTGTGTTTTCAGTTTCACACACTCATGTCCCAGTGTTTCCTCTATAACTAATACACTACAGTGTCCTAGTAAACCTGTCTGTCCTCACAATGCAGTGTGTTTTCAGTTTCACACACTCATGTCCCAGTGTTTCCTCTATAACTAATACACTACAGTGTCCTAGTAAACCTGTCTGTCCTCACAATGCAGTGTGTTTTCAGGTTCACACAGCGCTTGACTCTACATCAAATCTCTATCAACTTTATACTTTTCAGATGTACAATAAATAAACATAATATTAAAAATTCATCTGGCTTAAACACTAATGTATCTTACAAAACGACACAATACCTGTTGTGAACTTGCTTCTGGCAAACAGGGTGTGGATTGTATCAACCTTATTTTGAAAATATGAACAAGGCTTGTTTTACGGATATTACAAATAAGGAAAACGGAGCAAGAAAAGAACAAGATCTGCTAAAACTCAAAATATCATGCCCTTTTCTAACTAATCCTAAACTAACTTTTCTTCACGGGACAGAAAAGCCCTCTTTGTTCTCTTTATACGGGTCATTCTCCTTCTGATGATTGTGAAAGAGTGCGCCGGTGTCTACTGTTGCTATTATCAGAGGCCACTTTATCTGATTGATGGACAAAACGCACAGCTTATATTTTATATAAAATAACAGTGATGTTTTCACGCAATGAAAGCGTTTTATTTCAACAGTAGTGACCGCAGTGATGACTTTGCAGTTGACAATGGCTTGAGCGGTTTGACTCAGAACTATTCCTGTCTCGACAGAGAGCTGTCATCTGCTCTTGTGATCTGTATCTGCTTGCGCGTTACACGCGAATGGTGCTTTTGTGCATTCAAGCGTTTGAAGCGAATTCGCATCTGACGCCCCAGTTGAAAAATTTGAACTTTGGCATCAATTCGCGGCACGTTAACCAATCAGGAGCCTGCTCGCTGCGGTCATGTGGTAAAGTGATGTGATGAGAAACCCTGCATAATTTAAAAATACTACTATTGTGTCACAAAATTTAGTTTTAAGACTTTTTCAATGTGACAATGTAGTTGTTTAAAGCTCAAATCTGTGGTTTATTTATAAAGAGAGCGCCTATTTAAAAAAAAAATCTTGTGTTTTTGGAATTGTGAGATCCAGGCGATCACCGGGCAATCAGCGCTCATAACCCTGGCGAAGGCAGCCTTTCCTCCGCCAGTCCTTCTGCCGTCTGCCGCTGGCTCTGATGTCCTGTAGTGGTGCATCTTGTGTGGATCTAACGGGCAATCTTTGGTGTCATGAATCTATAATTTGTTGTCTGCCAAATCGTTTTGACTGAGGGCAAAGAGAAGTTTCATAACTTTTTATTTTAAGGATATTTAAATATACATGCAGTGAAGATAATGTAGGAGTCGCCTGGACCACATTTGTGTGGCTATTAATGCTTAATATATATTTTTAATGAAAATGAAAAGAGGCAGAGTGGTTTTTTATGACATATTTCATATTTTATGAGTGCCTTGAACGCGCGTCAATTTCGCATCCAGCTCTCGATTTCTACGCGCGTCCAATTCGCTGCGGACGCGCGAATGCATTCATTGACGCTCTATTCGCGTTTGGTGTGAACGCAGCATGACACGTGTCAATGAGCTACGTACAGAGAGCTGTCATCTGCTCATGTGATGGCAGTGGCCGTCCTGAGGAGAACGTGGGCTGCTCTAACACGTATCAATGAGCGACGGACAGAGAGCAAGCCCAATCCAGTGAAGGCGGTAAAGAAAACAGTGTGTGTCTGTGAAGGCGAGCTGTGAAGGTGTGGATGACGCAGCACGATTCAAAAATACATGTTTCAAGATCGATTTGTAATCGATGCATCGAGAAAACGAGTGAATCGTTACACCCCTAATTATTGGCACTGGAATCTGATATTGGCTACATTTAAAACAACAATGTGAATAGCTGTACTAAAAAATCTGATCTGAGCACAGACTGTGATGACGCGTTTCAACGGTCATCAATATCGTAAATCCTGCAACGTTTTTTGTAATTTCATTTTTAAAAATATATATACATTTATAACACTAATACTTTGTATTTTATTGCTTTTGCATAAAATGACAAAAACAAGTTACCGCTACTGTGAGGGTGTTACTAATACAGCGTCTATGGGAGTGATGGTGAAAATTAACATCTTAATTTTAAATTAACATCTTAACATCTCATCACATACGTGTGATGGTACATGTCTTCAAATGCACTATTGTGTTGTCCTCTGACATTATAAAACAGGACAGATGTATGTGGTGTACCTTTAAATCTGTGGATATACGGCTGCTCGAGGTGTGGCTCGTCAGGTCTGGAGTTAATGTGGTCTTAGGTCTGCGTCGTCCATTTCATCTGGCTGCAGAATTAAAGGCATAGTATTTTAAACAGAATAAAAAAAAGCATACAAATATTTGCAAATACACAAATCTAATATGATACTCACTCTATTTTTTCCCTCTTTTTGAAAGTTGTGAAATCACCATTGTGGCGTTTTTCTTTTGCTATTTGAGTAAATCGGCACACAAAAAAATATTTAATGTATTCATTCACAGCTATAATATTTAACCCAACTATGATGACTTCCGCTCGGAGAAACCTGGAAATGTGAAATGGGTCTATAGAGCACCAAGGCTCGTAGTGTGAACGTCGCCTTAAGTGTACACGCTCAGAAAAGTGTATGTTAGATCAGCGTGTAAATATAAAGTTTATCTGGCAAGGCTTTAAAACGCATGCAAACATAAGCTTTCATGATGGCGAAGATTGCGATGCCACTCTATCGCTGCGCTGCAAAACATGTGTGAACGTAGGGCTGTAACGATTTGACCAAAAATAAAAATCTCGATGAAATTAACATTTTACCTCGATTACGATTAACGAACGATTATTTTGCTCTTCTTTTTTTTTTGCTTTCCTTTTTTGCCCTTATAGTTCACTGATAAGGTTTGTACTGTAAATATTTTCTACTATTAAAGGTGGGACATTTTTTTTCTAATGAAAGTGCATTTCTTTGTGATTTTAAAATACTTGAAGGAAACGGTTGACTTTCAGCAGTTATTGTCTGTGGGGCAGATTTCTGCTTGTTGTACACCAGATACAGATAAATTAACACAGTAGGCCTACATTACATTTATCTTAATGCATTAATGAGACAGTGATTGTGTGTGTGAATTAGTCATACCGTATTATTAATTATGAAGCTGTGGTTTGTACTTACTTCAAAAGGTAGACAAATCTATGCCATAACGGTATCTAAGCTACTTTAGTGATGAATCACGGGACGGCGTTGACACTGCGTTTCTGCTGCTCTCTGCGCGCGATCTTCACGGGATGTGTGAGCTTCTGTCTCAGTGTTCGTGTATCACAATATATCAGGCGTTAGTTCAACATAATACGCATCTGATGGTCTAAAAACGCTTCAGTGTTCAAACTGGCAGGGCTTAAAACAAATACAAATGACAAGCTTGTGAGGACGCAAGTGAAAGTGATCTGGCTTCGGGGCACTCGCGCCGTCTGTGTGTGTGTATCAGCGCATATAAGAGCGGCGATTAACTTCCCTGTATAAACTGTGTAAAACATGCAATTACCATAGTAATACTGAGCATCTATAAACAAAGATAACTGCTCCTGCATCTTTCCGTGTGCCTGCAAACTGCACTTGATGTGACTGACGGGGCAGAGTCACGTGACTAAAACCGAAATGGCAAAATTACGTCGGTTAGAGGTTCTAAATTAGTCGATTACTTTTCGATTAATCGTCCAGCCCTATGTGAACGTGCATCATGTTGGACAGTATGTTGGGACGGAGGTTCCAGAAGTGCAACGATCTCTCTACAAGGCAGAACGTGGATATAATAGTTCACAATCTAAGATCGTGATATATCGCACAGCCCTCCTTGTCCTTTGGCAGTTTATCACGTGACGCTCTGAACGCTCTCATCACATACGTGTGATGGTACATGTCTTCAAATGCACTATTGTGTTGTCCTCTGACATTATAAAACAGGACAGATGTATGTGGTGTACCTTTAAATCTGTGGATATACGGCTGCTCGAGGTGTGGCTCGTCAGGTCTGGAGTTAATGTGGTCTTAGGTCTGCGTCGTCCATTTCATCTGGCTGCAGAATTAAAGGCATAGTATTTTAAACAGAATAAAAAAACAGCATAAAAATATTAGCAAATACATAAATCTAATATGATACACATCCATACAGTGTCTATCCACCTTATTTCGCAATGCAAAAGTAACCTATTTTCTTTGAATGCACAAGATTTCTAATTCATCAGCACCATTATGAGTAAAACATAATGCTATTCTAT
>NC_137112.1:2928191-2930691 GCF_949357685.1 Gobio gobio | reverse complement strand
ATTATTAAATCTCAAGAATTTACTCAAATAATCACTGATTATTTCTTATTAAAATATTATTTAATTTAGAATCGTTGTATTATATATAAGCAATGATTTATTGCTGCAAATCAAGTATGCAGATGTTTGAGACTGGAATGGAGCTCTTTATCATGACAAATCCCGACGGATGCGCTCTATTTCAGAGTCTATTTCACACACACACACACACACACACACACACACACACACACACACACACACACACACACACACACACACACACACACACACACACACACACACTGAAGGATATTCCACCATGGCCTGGATGCCGTTCCTCTTGAAGATGACGATCCGCAGCACATTTCCGATGGGATTGCAGACTGTGTACAGAACATCCTGTAAGATGAGGAGAGTGTGTTGAGAGTGGCCCGTGTGAGCGGCGCGTGTGGGGTTATGGGATGTGCGTTACCGTGGTGATGGGGTAGAGCGGGTTCTGGATGGACAGCAGCAGCACTTTGTTCCCGCTGTTGGGGTCGTCGGCGTTGGTGGGGCGGGTGATGCGTTTGCTGGTGGAGTAGTTGAAGTAGGCCTGTTGTCCGGCGATGTAGACGGGCTCCTGGGAGCCACAGGACACACAGCGGTCAGCGCTCTGGCCCTCCTCGAACTCCACCAGAGCCTGGCGCTTGAACGGCATCATCATCACATAACTGCACACAGGAGAGCATCATCACACACACTGCATCATCACACACTGCATCATCACACACTGCACACAGGAGAGCATCATCATCACACTGCATCATCATCATCACATAACTGCACACAGGAGAGCATCATCACACACTGCATCATCACACACTGCACACAGGAGAGCATCATCATCACACTGCATCATCATCATCACATAACTGCACACAGGAGAGCATCATCATCACACTGCATCATCATCATCACATAACTGCACACAGGAGAGCATCATCACACACTGCATCATCACACACTGCACACAGGAGAGCATCATCATCACACTGCACACAGGAGAGCATCATCATCACACTGCATCATCATCATCACATAACTGCACACAGGAGAGCATCATCACACATCTCACACACTGCACCATCACACACTGCATCATCACACACTGCATCATCACACATCTCACACACTGCACCATCACACACTGCACCATCACACACTGCATCATCACACACTGCATCATCACACATCTCACACACTGCACCATCACACACTGCATCATCACACACTGCATCATCACACATCTCACACACTGCATCATCACACACTGCATCTCACACACTGCATCATCACACACTGCATCATCACACACTGCATCATCACACACTGCATCATCACACACTGCATCTCACACACACTGCATCATCACACACTGCATCATCACACACTGCACACAGGAGAGCATCATCACACACTAGACACAGGAGAGCATCATCACACACTGCATCATCACACAGTGCATCTCACACACTGCATCTCACACACTGCATCATCACACACTGCATCTCACACACTGCATCTCACACACTGCATCTCACACACTGCATCATCACACACTGCATCATCACACACTGCATCTCACACACTGCGTCTCACACACTGCATCTCACACACTGCATCTCACACACTGCATCATCACACACTGCATCATCACACAGTGCATCTCACACACTGCATCTCACACACTGCATCATCACACACTGCATCTCACACACTGCATCTCACACACTGCATCATCACACACTGCATCTCACACACTGCGTCTCACACACTGCATCTAACACTGCATCTCACACACTGCATCTCACACACTGCATCTCACACACTGCATCATCACACACTGCATCTCACAAACTGCGTCTCACACACTGCATCTCACACACTGCATCATCACATAACTGCAAACAGGAGAGCATCATCACACACTGCGTCTCACACATTGCATCTCACACACTGCATCATCACACACTGCATCTCACACACTGCATCTCACACACTGCATCTTACACACTGCATCATCACACACTGCATCATCACACACTGCATCATCACAAAGTGCATCTCACACACTGCATCTCACACACTGCATCATCACACACTGCATCTCACACACTGCGTCTCACACACTGCATCTCACTCACTGCATCATCACATAACTGCAAACAGGAGAGCATCATCACACACTGCATCTCACACATTGCATCATCACACACTGCATCTCACACACTGCATCATCACACACTGCGTCTCACACATTGCATCTCACACACTGCATCATCACACACTGCATCTCACACACTGCATCTCACACACTGCATCTCACACACTGCATCTCACACACTGTATCATCACACACTGCATCATCACAAAGTGCATCTCACACACTGCATCATCACACACTGCATCTCACACACTGCATCTCACACACTGCGTCTCACACACTGCGTCTCACACACTGCGTCTCACACACTGCATC
>NC_137112.1:2913191-2923191 GCF_949357685.1 Gobio gobio | reverse complement strand
TCACCACGGACCAATGAGAGCCTGAAGGTGTTTACTAGCCTTCGATCTCCCGAAACAACAAATAGACTTCATTATGGCCTGATTTTGTTCGAAATGACGTCACACAAGTTCGTTCTTAGATTTCATTAGAAGTACAGTCATGGGCGGAGTTATTGGCACCCCTGGCAAATATGATCAAAGATGGCTGTTGAAATAAACAAATAAATAAAAAACGATAAAAAAATCCACAAAAATCTTAAAGAATTGGAAGTGGGGGAAATCTCATTATGAAACGAGATAAAAAAGTTAGTCGAGACAAACTTTAAGTTGGCTTGAAAAAGCCGGACCAGAAAGTTTTAAAAAGTTTGAAATAGTTTGAAGTTTAAAGTTTGAAATAGTTTGAAAAGTTTGAAATAGTTTGAAGTTTAAAGTTTGAAATAGTTTGAAAAGTTTGAAATAGTTTGAAGTTTAAAGTTTTAAATAGTTTGAAAAGTTTGAAATAGTTTGAGTTTTATTTAGTAGTTTAGACCTGCTACGCGGTTGCTAGGGTAATCAGGTGGTTGCTGTGCGGTTGCTAGGGTACTCGGGGTGGTTGCTATGCGGTTGCTAAGGTACTTGGGGTGGTTGCTAGAGTGGTTGCTATGGAGTTACTAGGGTACTCTGTGTGGTTGCCAGGGTCTTGCTATGTGGTTGCTAGGGTACTCGGGTGGTTGCTAAGGTCTTGCTATGTGGTTCTAGGGTACTCAGGGTGGTTGCTAGGGTGTTGCTATGCGGTTGCTAGGGTACTCTGTGTGGTTGCTAGGGTCTTGCTATGTGGTTGCTAGGGTACTTGGGTGGCTGCTATGGTCTTGCTATGTGGTTCTAGGGTACTCAGGGTGGTTGCTAGGGTGTTGCTATGCGGTTGCTAGGGTCTTGCTATGTGGTTGCTAGGGTACTCGGGTGGTTGCTAAGGTCTTGCTTGCTATGTGGTTGCTAGGGTACACATGGTGTGGTAGCTATGGTGTTCTGGGTGGTTGATAAGAAGTTGCTAGGATGTTCTGTGGTTTCTATGGTATTCTGGGTGGTTGCTACGGTGTTCTGGGTGGTTGCTATGAGATAGATAGATAGATAGATAGATAGATAGATAGATAGATAGATAGATAGATAGATAGATAGATAGATAGATAGATAGATAGATAGATAGATAGATAGATAGATAGATAGATAGATAGATAGATAGATAGATAGATAGATAGATAGATAGATAGATGGGAGTTTTTCAGAGTTTTAATCAGCATTTTTAGGAAAACCGTGAGTCAGACTAGTCTGCCGAGTTTGGAGTATGTGGAGTTAAAGCTCTAGAGTCAGAAATTTAGGTCAGAAAAATAATAATAATAAGTTTATTAGGATTTCAGTAAGTTGGCTCTTCCAAGCCAACTTAATAAATCCTTTTCTCCAAAACACAATTATTGGCCAGGCCTTCTCATCTGAAGCTTTTGCAAGAAAAGTCAAAAAGACTATCAAAAGATTAATGTGTTTCAAACAAGTGTGTGTGTGCACACTTTTACAATCAAGTGTTTAAGACTTTTATATTTGTTAGTTTTTCCTTAAAATGTTTTATTTGTTTGTTACTTGAATGTTGTTGTTTGTTTCAATAGTGCATCAAAGGTGGAAAAAGATCTGACATGATTTTAAGTGCTTTAACAAAAACATCTGTAATTGTTACAGGGGGTGTAGACTTTTATACTCACTGTGATCAGTTGAGGTTATTGCCACCTCTGGTAAATATGATCAAAGATCAAAGGGTGTGAAAATAAATCTCTTTCATAAAAAACAAAATCACAAAAATCAAACCTTTCATTGAAGTAAAAGAATTGAAAGTGTGGGAAATCTCATTAAGAAATAAATGCTTTTCTCCAAAACACGTTGGCCATAATTATTGGCACCCTGAAGTATATTTTCATTTAATATTTACATTTTTACCACACCAGGGTCGACTATGAGCATGAAACTGTCCAGCCATGACTTCCTGTCCCACAGGAGTATACATATGAGGAAACACATCATCATCACAATGAGCAAAACCACAGAATATAGTTCTGATGTGCAGCTGATGAGTGTTGAGCTTCACAATATAGAAAGTGTCTGTAAAGAATCCCCATTTCCACCATCAGGGCAATAATCCAGAAGTTCAATCAACTAAAGATGTTCTGAATCTGGAAGAGGACGTGTGTGTGAGTGTGTGTGTGTGTGTGTGTGTGTGTGTGTGTGTGTGTGTGTGTGTGTGTGTGTGTGTGTGTGTGTGTGTGTGTGTGTGTGTGTGTGTGTGTGTGTCGTCCTAATGCACGAGAGGAGGACAAACACTCTCACAGGGTCACAGATGGAGAAGTGCAGAGATTAGTTGAGTCTTGGGGTCAGAAAGACTAAAATAATGACCAAACAGCTCCTACATCAGCTCATGGTGTTCGGGAGAGTTTGAAGAACAATCCTCCTCGCTCATCCAGAAACAAACTCCAGCATATTCAGCTCAGACACGACTGGAGCTTCAGACGGACCTGCTTCTGTGGTCACATGACACTAAAACAAGAGCTTTTGGGCAGAAAACACACCAGATGGGATATAAAGACCCCATGCCCTCGGTTAAATACACCGCTGGATCTTTAATGCTGAAGCCTATTTTTTTGTTGGAGGTCCTGGACTTCTTGTTCAGACACATGGCATCATGGATTCTAGCAAACACAGCAGATAAAACATCAAAACCTGCTAGAAATATGATAATGGGCCGTGGTTGGATCTTCCATCAGGACAATTATCCCAAACAAACATCAAACCAACACAGAAATGTGTGTGTGAGCACAGAATGAAGGCCGTCCCTGACCCTGAGCTGAACCCTATAGAGAACTCAAAGTATTCACACGCCACTCAAACACTTCAATCTAGAGTTATTAGTGTTATTTTAGTACATTAGCATTTTGAATTAGTTATATTTTATGACTTTATAGTAACATTTTAGACATTTTGTTGTGTTTTTGTTTTTTAAAATACGTCTATATTGTTTTAGTTATTTTAGTACATGAAGTTAAATATAATATATTGCATTAGCTTTCTTATGGCATGATTAAAAAATAACTTTTTAGAGCAATACATAAATATAAAAATATTTAATTAATATTTAATAATATAACTATACAATATAAAAATACAATATAATTTTTTTCTTTAATGTTCATTAATAATTATGATTAATATTATACAGTCAAAGGCAAAACATATCAATACATAAGCTTTCTTATGAAATTATGTATATGGGTCAATGACATGACATGTATTTTTTGTGTCCGAATTCATTATTTTCCAAAAAAAATAAACAATAAATACATATCAAATAGGGATGCCACAATTCTCAATATAATATTGAAACGTTCGGTACGGCCTTCACGGTTCAATACGCGCCTGTGAATTGCGTTTTTTCGGTTTTGCATTTAATTAAGTATTTTTCTACAAATTCTATCATTTTCCTCCATCCCAATACTGAACAACGCGACACACATTCACATCACAGGTTAGTGGTAGAGTTATACTCACGGGACACTAGAGTTATTCACCATCACGAAAGTTCATTATTTGCATGCGTTTTAAAGCTTTGCCGGCGTGTGCGCGGTTTAAACATGCGCTTTTCCGAGCGCGCGCACTAAACGCTTGTCAAACACGCGATTACTGGACTAAGTATCGTCTTACTGCGCTAATACTGTCAAATACACACAAGGTTAACATAAACACAGTCGGTTATGTCTAAAGTGAAGTAAAATCGTGTGTCTGTATATTAGATGCGTGCAGGTCTTTAATTGACAGCAGCGCAGCCTATAGTGAACACGCTGTCCTTAAAGGGACAGTTCACCTCTAAAATTATGTCATTATTTACTCACTCTAATATTGTTCCAAACCTGTTTTCATTTCTAATTTTTGAGTGAACTATCCATTTAATGTTAATACAACAACAAAAGACAGAGAAAATCACTCTCTGCTCTTGACTGAAGAACTTTAATACAGTAGCTTTAATAAGAATCAGTGTATATTTTATAGTGAAGTCTATGTAGTGTTTTATTTTTACATTTATTCATTCAATTTCATACTTAAATGCTGCTGTACAGCTCTGAGCTGACACTGTAAAACTTTATATATATATATTTTATATTATACCATACACTAGGAATGTGTACAAGGGTTTTTTTAAGTAAAGTTTTAAGTTTAAGTAAGGTTTTTCAATTATTTTAAGTAAAATAAAGAAAGAGTATTGCAATTAAAAAATAGTCTTTTTTCTCTTTAACCTCTTGCTGTTCCTGTCGCTTAAGAATAGAAAAGCAAAAAACTGATGTGACAAGCCATCAGAACCGAACCGAAAACCGTGGTTAAAAACCGAGGTATGTATTGAACCGTGGACTAACTGTATTGTTGCATCCCTAATATCAAATATCAAATTGATCTACAATATTTCTTTTATAAGATACTCTTTACATTTTTTTGAAATTCTATTGACTTTTTGAGTTGTGGCGTTTCAAAGACCTAAAATGTCAGGTGTATCACTTAAAAGTATCAAAAAAGTATCTTGGACTACCTTGACAAGTTCACATTCTCAGTGATGGACGAATATAGAGCACAGTCTGTAAGCCTTACAACTCGCCGACTGTCTGGGGCTAGATCAGATAGTCAGGGAACCAACTAGAGGAGATAATATTCTAGATCTCTCAGACACACCAGCAAACGCTACCACCTTAGAACAAATGGGATCCTCTGACCACAACCCAGTTTTAATACAGCTACAAATCCCAGTCTTCAGACATAAGCCATACAAGAGAACAGTATGGAGATATGACAAGGCTCACTTCTGGGAAATGAGAGGTTACCTTACTAATATTAACTGGCCCAGCATTCTCAAGGACGAAGATCCCGAAATCATCTGCACAAACTTTACCTCCATACTGCGAGATGCCCTGGCATTATATATTCCCAACAAGACCATCACCAAAAAGCCCGGGGATAAAGCCTGGTTCAACGCAGAGTGCAGAAGATTAGCCATGAGAAAAAGAAAGCTTTATCACAACATACGGACCTCCGATGACCCGGCTATGAAACGGAAGTTCCTCAAGGCAAGAGCAGCTTTCAATCAAGCTGAAAAGAGGGCAAAAATGACACCAAATTGAGGAATGATCTTGCAGATAACTCACTAAGCTCAAAAAAATGGTGGGGTATAGTAAACTCACTTTCAGGCAGAAGTGGTTTCACAGACATCCCTGTCATTGACCACCGGGGTCAAACTTACATCAGTGCCAGTGCAAAGGCTAACATCTTCTGTACTTTGCGCAATCGTTTCCTCAGTGCCAGCAACCAACATCCTCTTTTGCCTATGTGCATTTCAAACCCAAAGACATTAGAAACATTTCTTCGCAACCTTGACCCAGCAAAGGCAATGGGACCTGACGAAATACCAACAAAAGTCCTTAGAGAATGTGCAGCAGAATTGCCCTTAGTCGTCTCTTTCAACTTCTCTTCTCACATGGCGTGTTCCCCAAACAATGGAAAAACGCCAGAGTGATTCCAATACATAAAACAGACTCAAAATCAGACCCAACAAATTATCGTCCCATATCCCTCCTCTCAGTCCTTAGCGAAGTGATGGAATCCTCAGTCCATAAACAGCTTTATATCCATGCACACTTTAACCCCATTATGAGAACTACGCCGAGACCTAAAGCACGATCAATGTAGAATCCAACAGCTGAGACACGCGCGTCTTCCTCTGCTCGTAAACAAATCTCTTCTGGGTCATGTGTCCGAACGCCGGATCTGCTCATATTCTCGCGCATGCGTCGTGGAGACACACACGGAAGACAAGAACAAGCTGGATAAAGGTGTTATTTTGATTTTTTTTTGCGCACAAAAACTATTGTCGTCGCATCGTTTCAAATTTTTTTCAATTTTTAAATCTTTATACTTTGCCACTATCCTTCAAACCACTAGGTTTACCCATTTGCCAGGAAGAAGTTTTTGTAAGGAAGTGAAAATCATTTAAAATATAATTACAATTTTGTATGATCACATTATTTTATATATTTTAATGATTACAGGTTAGAATAAGTATATTGTTTAATTTTTTACATAAATGTATCTGTTCCACTGAATGAAAAAAGCATTACCCTGAATGACGAAACTTCTACTTCAGCTTATATTGCAGGCCATCTATATCAAAAAGTGAGCTTGACCAGTAAAGTTAATCACAATTATTCACAACATCTACTTATTTTTCAAAAATTCTAACAATTTAAATGTTTTTTTGGCATTTCACTGAATGACGTGCGGTTTTGTAACTGAGGATACCACACCATGAAAAGGTGGAATTATCAAATATTTAAGAGCAATGAATTCACTTTTCTGCAGCTCCACATGGTCTTCAGGGCCTTATGATGATGTCACAGATATGTTTATGATATGATTTCAGAATGGCTTCTTGATCCTGTTACACTGAATGATCTCTTACAAACTGGATTTTCGGGACAAAAGTCCCCTGGTTATTTAAATACTTAAAAAAATAAGTAAGACATAGTCCTTTTAATATAACACAGCCAACACATATTTGAAAATGCCAAGAAAACAAATATATTTTTTTACTTGTTATTTTGTACATTTATTTAAAGATGTAATGGCAAAATCAAAGTCCGGACCATTACGCTGAATGACAATTTTACACTTTAGAACATTATTTCCCCTAAATGTTGACATTTTATTTTGACAAAAGTTATTTGAAATAGTAAAGTAGACAGTTTACTTGCATTTAACACGTTTTTAATGTATATAAAATGACTTTTGTAAACATAATTTAATGCGGACACCAAAATTGTCACGTCTCGTCTTTGACCCATATATATTATTTTAACCACCTGACATTTTCTGGGTGGTAAAATCAGAAATCTTGTTTAATAATGAATTCATGCTGTCTTAAAAGCTGTAAAACCAATATAAATCAACACCATACATTTTTTTTGGACATAAAATGCATTTTAAAACTCTTTTGCTTAAAATTATTTTATTTTTTTTATCCTAATTTTTTCTTATTTGTCATTGACCCATATATCACCATCATCATCATCATCATCATCATCAAATATATTAAATATATATTCATTCAGAATTGTCATTCATAGAATTAATTTCAGTGACACAATTATTAGAAAGCAGTAAAAATGTTCACCTGTGTAAATAAAAATATTAATATACATGTACAATATTACATTTTCATAATCGATGTTGGATTATTTTAATCAACGGTCTATGAGTGCAACACATTTCAGTTCTGATTTGTTCAAAGGATGAAATCCATGAAATTTAAGATTTATGACAAGGTGTTTCAACGCAGATATTTTATTAAAATTATTCATGACGTGGCACACATCCATAATTCAACGGCAGATTCTCTGTTATTGTATTAATTCTTTATCACAGAGGTAAAAACAAGCAACTAGAACGGCCTTCTTACCCACCACATAACCACACCCACTTCATCAGCATGGCCACACCCACTACAGTATAACTCCGCCCACCCTCTCAGCTCACAGGAGTGACAGGATTCACAAATACTGAATAATGACAGTCTTCATTTGCATACAGACACAGAGAGAGTGTGTTTAAATCCGGCTTTCCTCTGAATCCCTCACAGTTCATAACAATAACCTAGTTTAAATGCAAGCTCATAATAAGGAGAAGAAGTGTCCAATCTCGGGCAACAGATGGTCAGATGTTTTATTATTCATGTATATAAGCCGCATGACTTCGATTAAACAAAGCATAAACAGGTCAATCAGGCCAAGCCTTTCGTCATCAGACTCCGCTTTAAAAATAGCCGTGAATCTGCGGGAAATGAGCAGCCAGATGCGGCCGGTTAACACTGTCATCATACTCTGATTGGATTACACAAATCGGTCAAATGAATCGTTTCGGTGACATTTCAAACGCAGGGACACAAATAGTGTGTGTTCTCGTGACCGGATGAACACAAGGACAGCTGGACGATCATACGGACGTGATTACAGATGAAAGACTGATTCATTCATACTCACAGAGGGTTTAATACTTGACTGAGTCATAAACATAAATGTATGAAGTGACTTTTGCATTGAGTGACACGAAGCAAATCATGAGCTACTCAAAGAAACCTCATTAAAAACATAAACAAACAGCAGCCGTGTCAGAGAAAGAGAGAGAGAACAAAGGAAGGGAGGAAGGAAGGAAAGATCGAATGAACGAACGAATGAAAGAAGGAAGGAAAGAGAGAAAGAAATAAGGAAGGAAGAAAGAAAGAACAGAAAGATGGAAAGAAATAAAAAAGAAAGAACAAAGGAAGAACAAACAAATGAAGAAAAAAGAAAGAAAGAAAGAAAGAAAGAAAGAAAGAAAGAAAGAAAGAAAGAAAGAAAGAAAGAAAGAAAGAAAGAAAGAAAAAGATGGAAGGAAAGATGGAAAGAACAAACAAACAAAGTAAAAAAGGAAGTAAAGAAAGAATAAATGATGGAAGGATGGAAAGAGTCTGAGTCTGATCTGATTCTGAGTCTGATCTGAGTCTGATCTGAGTCTGATCTGAGTCTGATCTGAGTCTGATCTGAGTCTGGTCTGAGTCTGGTCTGAGTCTGATCTGAGTCTGATCTGAGTCTGGTCTGAGTCTGAGTCTGGTCTGAGTCTGAGTCTGATCTGATTCTGGTCTGAGTCTGATCTGAGTCTGATCTGAGTCTGGTCTGAGTCTGGTCTGAGTCTGATCTGAGTCTGATCTGAGTCTGGTCTGAGTCTGGTCTGAGTCTGAGTCTGATCTGATTCTGGTCTGAGTCTGAGTCTGATCTGATTGTGGTCTGAGTCTTATCTGATTCTGGTCTGAGTCTGAGTCTGAGTCTGAGTCTGAGTCTGATCTGGATCTGAGTCTGAGTCTGATCTGATTCTGGTCGGAGTCTGAGTCTGAGTCTGAGTCTAATCTGAGTCTGATCTGAGTCTGAGTCTGATCTGGATCTGAGTCTGAGTCTGAGTCTGATCTGATTCTGGTCTGAGTCTGAGTCTGAGTCTGATCTGATTCTGGTCTGGGTCTGAGTCTGAGTCTGATCTGAGTCTTGTCTGAGTCTGGTCTGATTCTGAGTCTGATCTGATTCTGGTCTGAGTCTTATCTGATTCTGGTCTGAGTCTGAGTCTGAGTCTGAGTCTGATCTGGATCTGAGTCTGAGTCTGAGTCTGATCTGATTCTGGTCGGAGTCTGAGTCTAATCTGAGTCTGATCTGAGTCTGAGATCTGAGTCTGGTCTGATTCTGGTCTGAGTCTGAGATCTGAGTCTGATCTGATTCTGGTCTGAGTCTGATCTGAGTCTGGTCTGAGTCTGAGATCTGATTCTGGTCTGAGTCTGATCTGAGTCTGGTCTGAGTCTGATCTGATCTGATTCTGAGTCTGAGATCTGATTCTGGTCTGAGTCTGATCTGAGTCTGGTCTGAGTCTGATCTGAGTCTGATCTAATTCTGGTCTGAGTCTGAGTCTGAGTCTGGTCTGAGTCTGGTCTGAGTCTGAGTCTGGTCTGAGTCTGGTCTGAGTCTGGTCTGAGTCTGATCTGAGTCTGATCTAATTCTGATCTGAGTCTGAGTCTGGTCTGATTCTGAGTCTGATCTGAGTCTGGTCTGAGTCTGAGTCTGATCTGAGTCTGGTCTGAGTCTGGTCTGAGTCTGATCTGAGTCTGGTCTGAGTCTGGTCTGGTCTGAGTCTGATCTGAGTCTGGTCTGGTCTGAGTCTGATCTGAGTCTGATCTGAGTCTGGTCTGAGTCTGGTCTGAGTCTGATCTGAGTCTGATCTAATTCTGATCTGAGTCTGATCTGAGTCTGAGTCTGAGTCTGATCTGAGTCTGGTCTGAGTCTGAGTCTGGTCTGATTCTGGTGTGAGTCTGATCTGAGTCTGGTCTGAGTCTGGTCTGAGTCTGATCTGAGTCTGATCTAATTCTGATCTGAGTCTGATCTGAGTCTGGTCT
>NC_137112.1:2890691-2905691 GCF_949357685.1 Gobio gobio | reverse complement strand
TGAGAGTCTGTGTGTGTGTGTGTGTGTGTGTGTGTGTGTGTGTGTGTGTGTGTGTGTGTGTGTGTGTGTGAGAGTCTGTGTGTGTGTGTGTGTGTGTGTGTGTGTGTGTGTGTGTGTGTGTGTGTGTGTGTGTGTGTGTGTGTGTGTGTGTGTGTGTGTGTGTGTGTGTGTGTGTGTGTGTGTGTGTGTGTGTGTGTGTGTGTGTGAGAGAGCCGCGATTTAAATCCCAGTTGTGCAGATGGGGTGTGTGTTAACACATGAGCCCCTATTAGAAATATGACATTATATTCTATACTTTTATGAATTCTTTTGAGAAACCATGAGAAAAAGGTGAATAATGACTGAGAGTTAATGTTCAGATATTATTAATTATTATTATGTTTTGAACTATGCTGTATTTAGCGATGAGTTTGTTGTCAACTCAAAAATTCGTATATTTTTACTGATTAAAAAAATGCCAATATTATATTTTAAAAAGTTAATAATTGTATTTTGTTGACAAAATATTTTAGTTTTTCTTGGATATTTTTTTGATTATTAGGTAATATTTTCAGCTGTTATTTGGTCATGTTATAATGTACCCCACCGATGGGGCATGTTGTCACATTTCACTTCCATTCTTTCGGGATAAATCAAGAAAAAGTAAACACTGCATTAATGAAACAAAACCACATCATTGTACAAGACGTGTGTGCAATTAATGCAGGAAACAATAACTGAACCCCAAGTGGATTTACACAAACTGAGAAAGTCAAACAGTGTTAAGTTGAGCCGCTCTCCTCTGCAGTTTTACAGTGGCACTGTGTCTGTTACAATCGCACAAAATCAGGAAGTGAAAAACAAAGATAGGTCTTTAATAATAGCGTAGGCAGAATGGCAGACACTGGGTCATGAGAACAGTATAAGAGGAGTGATAACGAAGAGGAAGAGGGGCAGCGAATCCAGGGAGAGCAGGAAAGCTGATGAGGAAGAGCAAACAGGTGTGAGGCAGGGAGGATTCTGGGTAATGGAGTCCAGGACAGGAGAGGATTGTGACTGTGTCAGATTATTTGGTTATTTCTGTATGACTGGTGATGCTTGACTGCATGATTATGAAAGATTTTGTCATCCTGAGGTGATGTTGCTTCTCGAAGAAATGACCTAAGGGCAGACGTGCCTACCTTCTGTGCTGGCACGTCGGCCAATGGCGGCTCTCCCTTGACTACTAACATCTACACACAGCCACACACATCCACACACACACACACATCCACACACATCCACACACAGTGTGCAAATCCATGAAAGCGTCTCTAATGCTTTTTGATATAAATTCGTGCTCTTTTGTGAGTGAGTGTGTGTGTGAGAGAGTCTGTCTGTGTGTGTGTGTGTGAGAGAGTCTGTCTGTGTGTGTGTGTGTGTGTGTGTGTGAGAGTCTGTCTGTGTGTGTGTGTGTGTGAGAGAGTCTGTCTGTGTCTGTGTGTGTGTGTGTGTGAGAGAGTCTGTCTGTGTGTGTGTGTGTGTGTGTGTGTGTGTGTGTGTGTGTGTGTGAGAGAGTCTGTCTGTGTGTGTGTGTGTGTGTGTGTGTGTGTGTGTGTGTGTGTGTGTGTGTGTGTGTGTGTGTGTGTGTGTGTGAGAGTCTGTCTGTGTGTGTGTGTGTGTGTGTGTGTGTGTGTGTGTGTGTGTGTGTGTGATGGGTAGGTTTAGGGGCAGTGTGTGTGTGTGTGTGTGTGTGTGTGTGTGTGTGTGTGTGTGTGTGTGACGGGTAGGTTTAGGGGCAGGGGCAGTGTGTGTGTGTGTGTGTGTGTGTGATGGGTAGGTTTAGGGGCAGGGGCAGTGTGTGTGTGTGTGTGTGTGTGTGTGTGTGTGTGTGTGTGTGTGTGTGTGTGTGTGTGTGTGTGTGTGTGTGTGTGTGTGTGTGTGTGTGTGTGTGTGTGTGTGTGTGTGTGTGTGTGTGAGAGTCTGTCTGTGTGTGTGTGTGTGTGTGTGTGTGTGTGTGTGTGTGTGTGTGTGTGATGGGTAGGTTTAGGGGCAGTGTGTGTGTGTGTGTGTGTGTGTGTGTGTGTGTGTGTGTGTGTGTGTGTGTGTGAGAGTCTGTCTGTGTGTGTGTGTGTGTGTGTGTGTGTGTGTGTGTGTGTGTGTGTGTGTGTGTGTGTGTGTGTGATGGGTAGGTTTAGGGGCAGTGTGTGTGTGTGTGTGTGTGTGTGTGTGTGTGTGTGTGTGTGTGTGTGTGTGTGTGTGTGTGTGTGTGTGTGTGTGTGTGTGTGTGTGTGTGTGTGTGTGTGTGTGTGTGTGACGGGTAGGTTTAGGGGCAGGGGCAGTGTGTGTGTGTGTGTGTGTGTGTGTGTGTGTGTGTGTGTGTGTGTGTGTGTGTGTGTGTGTGTGATGGGTAGGTTTAGGGGCAGGGGCAGTGTGTGTGTGTGTGTGTGTGTGTGTGTGTGTGTGTGTGTGTGTGTGTGTGTGTGTGTGTGTGTGTGTGTGTGTGTGTGTGTGTGTGTGTGTGTGTGTGTGTGTGTGTGTGTGTGTGTGTGTGTGTGTGTGTGTGTGTGTGATGGGTAGGTTTAGGGTCAGTGTAAGGGGATAGAAAATACGGTTTGTACGGTATAAAAACCATTACGCCTATGGAATGTCCTCACATTTCACAAAAACAAACATGTGTGTGTGTGTGCGTGTGTGTGTGTGAGAGAGAGAGTAAAGTAAAAGCAAAGAGATAAAGTGCAATAAAAGAAACACTTCTGCATGTTTTCTTTACACTCGTCACGTGTTATGGAAGCAAAAATAGACCAAAATGAAAAACACATCAATGTAACAGCACAGCTTATCAACATCAACATCTTTCATACACATCCTACAACGTTTTAGTAAAAGTAGACGCATATGAATATGAATGCAAACAAAGAGAAGTTAACGTTCACATTGAACTCATGAATGTTATGACATTATGAGTGTTCAAAACTTAGACTTAAGGGAGCGTTACATCATATCAATCTTCAAACATCTGTAACATCAACTAAACGAATATCCCATGGACGGAAAATACATATCTGACCCAGAATGCATCAGCGGGACAGCAGTCCAGAACAGATCTGCCTCACATCAACACGACACAGGCAAATCACTGAGGGTCATGTGACCCTGAAGAGCCCTTGATCTCCCATCAGCCCCTGTGCAGAGATGCCGCCGCCCACCGGGACATTGTGACATTTGCATACACATTAAAAAAGGGCCGATTATGGATGCAAACTGAGTCCAGACGGACGTGATAACGGCCCACCCGCGCGTCTGATGTCACACTCGTGCCATCAAAAGAAGACAGATTCCTGGAGATAATCCATCAATAAACCCCACGGAAACCACATCTGCTCCAGGGGTGTGTGTGCGGTTCAGCTCAGGGCCGATCATGGCTCAGATCAGGCCGTGATGAGTGACATTTTAACCAGCCAATAAAAGCCACTTAGTATTCAAATCATCCGGCTGTTGAATGGGGCGGCTCGCTCCGGGCGGAAACTGGAGCCATTATATCTGCCTTCTCTCTCTCTCTGAGCGTCTGGACTGAGAACACACACTCTCACGCACATCACAATCAAACCCTATGAATAATAATCATATCACAGGCCACAGGAACACACACAGCATTGTCAAATAAATGATTCAACATGTGACCATTGCTCGCAGAAAGCAGAAGTGCTAGCAAAAAATAAGGTAGTAATAATAACTTTATGACAACATCATTTCTGAATGTTCAAAACGTCCAGCTTTTCAGTTAAGGGAACGTTACATTGTATCATTCAAACATCGTGTGAATGCTTTATGTAAAACAACCCAATTGCTGGGTTAGTCCATTTTCAACCCAATTTGGGTTGTTTTTAACCCAGGATCTTTTAGAGTGTGGGTTAAAACAACCCAAATGCTGGGCTAAAACAAACCCAATCGTTGGGTTAAAACAACACAATCACTGGGTTAAAACAACACAATCACTGGGTTAAAACAACCTAACTGCTGGGTTAAAACAACACAATCACTGGGTTAAAACAACCTAACTGCTGGGTTAAAACAACCCAATCGCTGGGCTAAAACAACCCAATCACTAGGTTAAAACAACCCAATCGCTGTGTTAAAAAAAAAACAATCGCTGGGTTAAAAAAAAACAATCGCTGGGCTAAAACAACCCAAACTCTGGGCTAAAACAACCCAACCGCTGTGTTAAAACAACCCAATCGCTGGGCTAAAACAACCCAATCGTTGGGTTAAAACAACCCAACCGCTGGGCTAAAATAACCCAATCGCTGGGTTAAAACAACCCAATCGCTGGTTGAAAACAACCCAATCACTGGGCTAAAACAACCCAATCGCTGGGCTAAACCAACCCAATCACTGGGCTAAAACAACCCAATCGCTGGGCTAAAACAACCCAAACTCTGGGCTAAAACAACCCAAGCGCTGGGCTAAAACAACCCAATCGCTGGGCTAAAACAACCCAATCGCTGGGCTAAAACAACCCAATCGCTGGGCTAAAACAACCCAAACTCTGGGCTAAAACAACCCAAGCGCTGGGCTAAAACAACCCAACCACTGTGTTAAAACAACCCAATCGCTGGGCTAAAACAACCCAATCGTTGGGTTAAAACAACCCAATCGCTGGGTTAAAACAACCCAACCACTGGGCTAAAACAACCCAATCGTTGGGTTAAAACAACCCAATCGCTGGGTTAAAACAACCCAACCACTGGGCTAAAATAACCCAATCGCTGGGTTAAAACAACCCAATCGCTGGTTGAAAACAACCCAATCACTGGGCTAAAACAACCCAATCGCTGGGCTAAACCAACCCAATCGCTGGGCTAAAACAACCCAATCGCTGGGCTAAAACAACCCAATCGTTGGGTTAAAACAACCCAATCGCTGGGTTAAAACAACCCAACCACTGGGCTAAAATAACCCAATCACTGGGTTAAAACAACCCAATCGCTGGTTGAAAACAACCCAATCACTGGGCTAAAACAACCCAATCGCTGGGCTAAACCAACCCAATCGCTGGGCTAAAACAACCCAATCACTGGGCTAAAACAACCCAATCGTTGGGTTAAAACAACCCAATCGCTGGGTTAAAACAACCCAACCACTGGGCTAAAATAACCCAATCGCTGGGTTAAAACAACCCAATCGCTGGTTGAAAACAACCCAATCACTGGGCTAAACCAACCCAATCGCTGGGCTAAAACAACCCAATCACTGGGCTAAAACAACCCAATCACTGGGCTAAACCAACCCAATCGCTGGGCTAAACCAACCCAATCGCTGGGCTAAAACAACCCAATCGCTGGGTTAAAACTTTATGGGTTACTTTATGTTCTCTGAACATTCCCAAACAAGCTGTAACATTTAAAAAGTGTCCAAACATCACTAAAATGTTTTTAAAAATCTTCCATAAACGATGTATGAATAATATTTAAACGTTTTGAGAACATTATTAAACCCCAGATGACTCTGAACGAAGGTTCTGCTAATGTTCCTGGAAGAACGTTTGATCATAACGCTGAGAGAACCTTGACTCAACGTTCCCTGATAGCTGGAGAAATATGATTCTGCTGTTCATTTCATCAAATATAAACATGCGTTTGATTATTTTTACTGCTCTGACTTTCACACTCACAGTTAACACAGGAACATGAAGCTCTAATAACGTCAAAGGAGGCGATTATATATTCACGCTCGCTTTAGATGGTATGTAAAATGACTATATTTTCATATAACTCATACATTTAAAAAAAAGTATACATAGTAAAAAGTACTGTTTACTGTCATACAGGTGTATAATTATTAAATATCATTCTTGTTATTCAATAAAACACTCACAGTTAAACCGGGAACACGTAATAAAAAATGCAAAAGTGCTCAGTTATGATTTCATACTCATTTTAGTTATAGAATAATCACTTCTCTCGTATGTAAATCGACTCATTATAATTCATCAACAGTGTTCACAGATGTGATATTTTAATACGGATTACTGTTTAATGGTGCATTTATAACTAGACCATGAACATGTGCTAATAAAGGAAATGGGCTGCATCATGACTTCATGCTTGTTCCAGATGCTCAAAATATCAAAAGATGCAGATGATATGAGCTGCTCGTCTTAAGGAAAGCGTTTGATAAATGACTCACTCCTGATTCTCATCGGCTCCTTCAGCAACAGGAGTTTATGAAACATCACACCGATGAAGCTCTTCAGCTCATGACTGTGAAATAACTCCAGTGGTCTGACTTTAAACCGTGCAAAGCCACAGTGATATCAACGTGTCAAAGATTTCCTCTGTGAACACACACACACACACACCATTCGGTCATTTTCACAGTCACACGACAAGTCAAGCAAATCCCTAAACGACAGCCATTTACAATCATTCAAACTATCACAGAAGTATAGTTCACACATAAACACTTCACATATCAAGTGACTGTCAAAACGTGTGAGTCATTGAATCATTCCCTCCAGAGATTCGATCAAAAACACTGATTCACCCTGTAATGAATCATCTTTATGAGAGTCATTTAATCATTCATTCAAGAGATTCGATCAAAAAAAAAAAAAGCTGATTCATCCAGTAATGAAACAAGTGAAGTGTTTATGAGTGAGTCATTAAATCATTCACTCAAGAGATTCATTCAAAAACACTGATTCACCCAGTAATTAATCATCTTTATGAGAGAGTCATTTAATCATTCATTCAAGAGATTTGATCAAAACACTGATTCATCCAGTAATGAATCCTATTTATGAGAGTCATTTAATCATTCATTCAAGAGATTCGATCAACAAAAAAAAAGCTGATTCACCCAGTAATGAAGCAAGTGAAGTGTTTATGAGTGAGTCATTAAATCATTCACTCAAGAGATTTGTTAAAAAACACTGATTCATCCAGTAAGGAATCATCTTAATGAGTGAGTCATTGAATCATTCACTCAAGAGATTTGTTAAAAAACACTGATTCATCCAGTAAGGAATCATCTTAATGAGTGAGTCATTGAATCATTCACTCAAGAGATTTGTTAAAAAACACTGATTCATCCAGTAAGGAATCATCTTAATGAGTGAGTCATTGAATCATTCACTCAAGAGATTTGTTAAAAAACACTGATTCATCCAGTAAGGAATCATCTTAATGAGTGAGTCATTGAATCATTCACTCAAGAGATTTGTTAAAAAACACTGATTCATCCAGTAAGGAATCATCTTAATGAGTGAGTCATTGAATCATTCACTCAAGAGATTTGTTAAAAAACACTGATTCACCCAGTAATGAATCATCTTTATGAGAGTCATTTAATCATTCATTCAAGAGATTCGATCAAAAAAAAAGCTGATTCACCCAGTAATGAAACAAGTGAAGTGTTTATGAGTGAGTCATTAAATCATTCACTCAAGAGATTCATTCAAAAACTCTTATTCACCCAGTAATGAAACATCTTTATGAGTGAGTCATTGAATCATTAATTCAAGAGATTCGTTCAAAAACACTGATTCATCCAGTAATGAAACATCTTTATGAGTGAGTCATTGAATCATTAATTCAAGAGATTCGTTCAAAAACACTGATTCATCCAGTAATGAAACATCTTTATGAGTGAGTCATTGAATCATTAATTCAAGAGATTCGTTCAAAAACACTGATTCATCCAGTAATGAAACATCTTTATGAGTGAGTCATTGAATTATTCACTCAAGAGATTTTTTCAAAAACACTGATTCATCCAGTAATGAAACATCTTTATGAGTGAGTCATTGAATTATTCACTCAAGAGATTTTTTCAAAAACACTGATTCATACAGTAATAAAACAAGTGAAGTCTTAATTAGAGAGTCATTGAATCATTCATTCAAGAGATTCGATCAAAACACTGATTCATCCAGTAATAAATCATCTTTATGAGTGAGTCATTGAATTATTCACTCAAGAGATTCTTTCAAAAACACTGATTCATACATTAATAAAACAAGTGAAGTCTTAATTAGTGAGTCATTGAATCATTCACTCAAGAGATTCATTCAAAAACACTGATTCATCCAGTAATGAAACACGTGAAGTCTTTATGAGTGAGTCATTGAATCATTCACTCAAGAGATTAGATAAAAAACACTGATTCATCCAGTAATGAATCCTATTTATGAGAGTCATTTAATCATTCATTCAAGAGATTCGATCAAAAAAAAAAAGCTGATTCACCCAGTAATGAAGCAAGTGAAGTGTTTATGAGTGAGTCATTAAATCATTCACTCAAGAGATTTGTTAAAAAACACTGATTCATCCAGTAAGGAATCATCTTAATGAGTGAGTCATTGAATCATTCACTCAAGAGATTTGTTAAAAAACACTGATTCATCCAGTAAGGAATCATCTTAATGAGTGAGTCATTGAATCATTCACTCAAGAGATTTGTTAAAAAACACTGATTCATCCAGTAAGGAATCATCTTAATGAGTGAGTCATTGAATCATTCACTCAAGAGATTTGTTAAAAAACACTGATTCATCCAGTAAGGAATCATCTTTATGAGAGTCATTTAATCATTCATTCAAGAGATTCGATCAAAAAAAAAGCTGATTCACCCAGTAATGAAACAAGTGAAGTGTTTATGAGTGAGTCATTAAATCATTCACTCAAGAGATTCATTCAAAAACTCTTATTCACCCAGTAATGAAACATCTTTATGAGTGAGTCATTGAATCATTAATTCAAGAGATTCGTTCAAAAACACTGATTCATCCAGTAATGAAACATCTTTATGAGTGAGTCATTGAATCATTAATTCAAGAGATTCGTTCAAAAACACTGATTCATCCAGTAATGAAACATCTTTATGAGTGAGTCATTGAATCATTAATTCAAGAGATTCGTTCAAAAACACTGATTCATCCAGTAATGAAACATCTTTATGAGTGAGTCATTGAATTATTCACTCAAGAGATTTTTTCAAAAACACTGATTCATACAGTAATAAAACAAGTGAAGTCTTAATTAGAGAGTCATTGAATCATTCATTCAAGAGATTCGATCAAAACACTGATTCATCCAGTAATAAATCATCTTTATGAGTGAGTCATTGAATTATTCACTCAAGAGATTCTTTCAAAAACACTGATTCATACATTAATAAAACAAGTGAAGTCTTAATTAGTGAGTCATTGAATCATTCACTCAAGAGATTCATTCAAAAACACTGATTCATCCAGTAATGAAACACGTGAAGTCTTTATGAGTGAGTCATTGAATCATTCACTCAAGAGATTAGATAAAAAACACTGATTCATCCAGTAAGGAATCATCTTTATGAGTAAGTCATTGAATCATTCACTCCAGAGATTCGATTAAAAACACTGATTCACCCAGTAAGGAATCATCTTTATGAGTAAGTCATTGAATCATTCACTCAAGAGATTTGTTTAAAAACACTGATTCATCCAGTAAGGAATCATCTTTATGAGTACGTCATTGAATCATTCACTCAAGAGATTTGTTCAAAAACACTGATTCATCCAGTAATAAAACACGTAAAGTCTTAATGAGTGCGTCATTGAATCATTCACTCAAGAGATTAGATAAAAAACACTGATTCATCCAGTAAGGAATCATCTTAATGAGTGAGTCATTGAATCATTCACTCCAGAGATTCGATTAAAAACACTGATTCACCCAGTAATGAATCACTCACTCATGACTCACTGACTAGTTTACATGTGCACCAATAATGCGATTATTTCCAATGATCAGAGTAAGGGAGGACTATGTCACATGACACGAGCACACAGTTTTCATAATTCTGATGATTTGCTTAACATTGTGGTTATTTTCACAGCCGTTATTCTCATATGCACAGCACACATGATACAGTAAGTGTAACTGGACACGGTTATAATCCACTTTCGTCAAATGCAAAATACATTTCTATGCACATTTCTAAAAATGTCTTCATTTGGGCGTTTTTGACGGATTGTGATGTTTACTCACTCGTGTGTGTGTGTGTGTGTGTGTGTGTTGTATGAGCGCTGGAGCCTTTACTAACACAATGCCGTAGTATAATAATCATATCAGATGCTCTGAAATATACCACAGTACTTAAAGGCACAATGTGTAAGATTTTAGGATTAAAATATGCAAAAACCACTAGAACAGTGTTCCAGCTATTCACGGTCACAGTAAATATTACAGTGAGTACAGTACAGTATTTTACAGTGCCCATTAAAATAACAATAACACTTTAAAATAAAGAGTTAGACTTTAATTTAGAGTGTCATTGTTACAGTGTAATTATATATTTAAGTACTGAGTAATATTAATCAACTACATGAGTTATGTTTAGGGTTAGTATCATGTAATAATGCATAATTTACTGTTATTACTATAGTAAATACATGTAACATATGTAACACAGACACTGTAAATAAAGTGTTTACGCCATAAAATAAATCCAACAGTGGCGTTATATCATGTGAATTTATTTACTTTGTCAATATTGTTTGTGATTAGTGTAAAAAAAGAACATGTTTGAAACTACATTTAATAATTCACTGATGTATTTCAACTTTACAGCAACTCGCAACCGCTCGATTGTTTCACTCTAAAAAATGCTGAGTTAAAAAGCAATTGGGTTGTTTTAAGCAAACATTTAACCCAACCGCTTGGTTAAAACAACCCATTCACTGGGTTAGTCTATTTTCAACCCAACTTGGGTTGTTTTTAACCAAGCATTTTTAGAGTGTTGTAACGTCCCAAAAGGCAACTATATCCTCCTGGGACCCAGAAAACAAATACTGAATTTAGTTTTTTTTTCATATCATTACATTGTTTAGAGCATAAGAAACAAATGGGAAAAAAACATTTTTGAAAAATGATATTTTATTCATATGTTATGAGATGTCCTCAGTAGTTGACGCCAGGACTCAGTTGTTTAAAAAATAAAATGATGTACAGGCAAAAACAACACTCTAAAAAATGCTGGGTTGTTTCAACCCAAATTTGGGTCAAATATAGACAAACTCAACCGTTGGGTTAAAAATGTAATTCGGCTGGATTTGTCTATATTTGACCCAAATTTGGGTTGAAACAACCCAGCATTTTTTAGAGTGAAAGGGATTTATTTTTAATTCACCAGTCAATTTTGGGTTTTTTTAAACAAACTTTGTGAACTATGTTATGGAATATATAATGAAATGCATTGATATACCATTTTACTTTATGAAATATGTGGGTAAAATGACCATACTTGAATTTTCCCACTCAATACAATGCATCTAATTAGCATATTAATGTATTCTTGGTGCAACACGCAATGAAAAAAGAAGTGTAATAATGGGAGTAATAATTGGCAACATTTCATAATAATATCTGATATTTCATAGGAATATTTATATGTACACTCTAAAAAATGCTGGGTTAAAGATAACCCAAGTTGGGTTGAAAATGGACAAACCCAGCAATTGGGTTGTTTATACCCAGAGATTGGGTTGTTTTAAGCAAACATTTAACCCAACCGCTGGGTTAAAACAACCCAATTGCTGGGTTTGTCCATTTTCAACCCAACTTGGGTTATCTTTAACCCAGCATTTTTTAGAGTGTACAGCGGACATTTATGAAATCAATGCCCTGTTCTGTAACAGAAAGTCATATTTTGATTAGAAACCCCTGAGATGTTGATTTATAACAAACAATTAGAAAATTAATTTAAATTATAGTTAAAAATATGATCATATTTCCATAAGAGTGCTAAACATTAATGTCAGCCGTTTTTAAAAACCATGAAGAAGTTGTTGTCATGATGAAACCTCCAAACATTTGGTTGAAAATAACCCAAGTTGGGTTGAAAATGGACTAACCCAGCGATTGGGTTGTTTTAACACAGCGATTGGGTTGTTTTAACACAGCGATTGGGTTGTTCTAACACAACGATTGGGTTGTTCTAACACAACGATTGGGTTGCTTTAACACAACGATTGGGTTGTTTTAACACAGCGATTGGGTTGTTCTAACACAACGATTGGGTTGTTCTAACACAACGATTGGGTTGCTTTAACACAGCGATTGGGTTGTTTTAAGCAAACATTTAACCCACCCTCTGGCTTAAAACAACCCAAATGCATGTAATAATGCATAATTTACTGTTATTACTATAGCAAATACATGTAACATATGTAACACGGACACTGTAAAATAAAGTGTTACGCCATAAAAAAATTCAAACGGTGGCTTTCTATCATGTGAACTGATTTACTTGGTCAATATTTTTTTGTGATTAGTGTAAAAAAATGTAATATTCGAAACTACATTTAATAATTCACTGATGTATTTCAACTTTAGAGCAACTCGCAACCGCTTGATTGTTTCACTCTAAAAAATGGGTAGCAATTGGGTTGTTTTAAGCTAACATTTAACCCATTCACTGGGTTAGTGCATTTTCAACCCAACTTGGGTTGTTTTTAACCCAGCATTTTTTAGAGTGTATCTCCACAAAGCCCCGAATCTGCTCTTTACAGGACACCCCGACTGAGACATGTGACAGGTATGATGTCAGAGACATTCACCAAAACATAATGACCACCAAGTCTATGGGTGGGCCAGGAGGATATGATGGTCCAGCAATGCCCAGATAAGGCATGAGGATATTCTAACAGTAGCTGGACCGTGTGAAGTCGTTGTGTTGTGTTGTGTTGTGTTGCTGTGATGTCATGGCATTGCAAAAGCAGCCGTTGTGCACTTTACTGGGTTCAACCGCAGAGGCCGTGTGTGTGTGTGTGTGTCGTGTTGCACAAGAAATCTTGGGTTATACGGATGTTTGCAGGAACACGCAAACATTTTGCACATTTTGATTCAC
This sequence comes from Gobio gobio, assembly GCF_949357685.1. NCBI lineage: Eukaryota > Metazoa > Chordata > Actinopteri > Cypriniformes > Gobionidae > Gobio > Gobio gobio. The sequence continues at coordinate 2,892,842 of NC_137112.1, read as the reverse complement.
ATCTGAATGCATGGCTTTTAGAGGCTCAGTGATGTTGGGTCGAGTGTGAGTGTGCACACACACTTATATCAGTGCATTCATTAAAATACAAAATATCGGAAAATTAAAAATGCATGCTCTGTATTAGATGGACTGACCCATTCAAGACACCACAAGTGGAACAATCATGCACTCTAAAAGATGCTGGGTTAAAAATGGACTAACCCAGCAATTGGGTTGTTTTAACCCAGCGGTTGGGTTAAATGTTTGCTTAAAACAACCCAATCACTGGGTTAGTCCATTTTCAACCCAACTTGGGTTATCTTTAACCCAGCATTTTTTAGAGTGTATGCATATTCAAATGGTTGATGCATTGCCAATACAAAAACTTTATTTGTATTATTATGTGCGTGATATATATTCCATGCACGCGCTTGTGCACTTTGTCATACATCCATATTTTCAATATAATGCAGTTTACAACTATATTCACATTGCCTGATTTTCATATGCACGTGATCTGAGGTCAGTTGTGTTTCTCTCTGTGCACTAAACGTGTGTCGCTATGAATTAATGCAGTAATAATAATAAAAATAATATGCATGGTAATCCGCATCGATTGCGCGTGACTGTGCCTGACCTTCCTGTCCGCGGAGCTCCATCGCGCTCTCCTCTGCCCTTCATCCTCCTCATCGTCACCCATGAGCCCCGCGGATGCTGAGTCTGACTCCTCGCCTTCCTCCAGCTCCTCCTCATCCTCGGCGCCGGAGACCTTCAGGCGCTTGGGCGCGCGCTCGTACTCCTCCAGCACAGACATGATGTGTCAATCAATCAATCACAACCGATAGTATACTGATAATGGCAATCTGAAAGGAGCGCACACGCACTATACGCGCGCTCCTGTGCTGCTCTGATCACGGACGGCGCGCGTCACTCATCCGGCAACAGCTTCTGCGCGCTCACGCCCTCGATCCTCTCACTGCGGCGCTGACGTCACGCCGGGTTTTCATTGGACGCTGAATCTGAGCGACGGAGGCGCGGAGGCGCTGATTGGCTGAGACCGGAGCATGCGGAAAGAACACTTGACAGTTTTTCTCAGTGGCTTTGGTACATTTCTCGAATCATCCTCGACATCTGCAATTTCTCAAAACAATTCGTACAAATAGCAAAACCCCAGGGATGACCTGCAGAAGCCAGTCTCTTGCCCAAAATCCTCAGTTCATCTCTCAGAAGTAAATCTGTGTCAGTGAACATGTCAGCCATCAGAATGACAGTGCTTGAGTCATTGTGTGTGAATAACAGTCAGATTGCTCAGTCATGTTGTCGATATAACTACTCTGGAGGATGTTCTGATGTAAATATGGCTAAAGTTTTGATGACAATTACAGTTTTTCTCAGTGGCTTTGGTACATTTCTCAGATCTGAGATTCTCAAAGCGACCTGTTCAATCTTCATCATTGTGTCACTTGTGCACATCATAAAAGCAGTTTCTCATTTCTTTCAACAAGTTGCGAATGATTATGTCCAATTCTCTGCTGTTTCCTGCATTATCAGCTGCTTATGTCATGATCAGGATGTATTATAATGTGTCTCTGTTGAAGATTCTCACCTTCACAACATTTAGGCTTTAGTTCATAGCAGAAGTCTTTACATGCAAAATGTTGTTCTAATATGTCAAGCATATTTCTATACATTTCCGTTAGACGTTCACATTTCTACTTTTGTTTCTTTTCTTTGTGCTATGCAGTGCTGTCTTTTCCTTTCTGTATCGCAATGACATCGGTCAACAAATTACAGCACAAACAGTAAAAGAGTAAATGTGAATCTTGTCCAGTCTCGTGCATTCAAACTCACACACACACACTGAGGTGTAAATTACAATTTACAATAATTGTGATCAAAACTTTAGCCATACATCAGAACATCCTCCAGAGTACAGTTATATTGACGACATGACTGAGCAATCTGACTGTTATTCACACACAATGACTCAAGGACTGTCATTCTGATGGCTGACATGTTCACTGACACAGATTTACTTCTGAGAGATGAACTGAGGATTTTGAGCAAGAGACTGGCTTCTGCAGGTCATGCATGGGGTTTTGCTATTTGTACGAATTGTTTTGAGAAATGCACTTACTATTTGTCTGTCTGTCCGTCTGTCATTCTGTC
>NC_137112.1:2865691-2878191 GCF_949357685.1 Gobio gobio | reverse complement strand
TTCTCCACTGGTCCTCCATGACCCTGTGGCCGGTTCTCCACTGGTCCTTCATGACCCTGTGGCCGGTTCTTCACTGGTCCTTCATGACCCTGTGGCCGGTTCTCCACTGGTCCTCCATGACCCTGTGGCCGGTTCTCCACTGGTCCTTCATGACCCTGTGGCCGGTTCTCCACTGGTCCTTCATGACCCTGTGGCCGGTTCTCCACTGGTCCTTCATGACCCTGTGGCCGGTTCTCCACTGGTCCTTCATGACCCTGTGGCCGGTTCTCCACTGGTCCTCCATGACCCTGTGGCCGGTTCTCCACTGGTCCTTCATGACCCTGTGGCCGGTTCTCCACTGGTCCTTCATGACCCTCTGGCCGGTTCTCCACTGGTCCTTCATGACCCTGTGGCCGGTTCTCCACTGGTCCTTCATGACCCTGTGGCCGGTTCTCCACTGGTCCTTCATGACCCTGTGGCCGGTTCTCCACTGGTCCTTCATGACCCTGTGGCCGGTTCTCCACTGGTCCTTCATGACCCTGTGGCCGGTTCTCCACTGGTCCTCCATGACCCTGTGGCCGGTTCTCCACTGGTCCTCCATGACCCTGTGGCCGGTTCTCCACTGGTCCTCCATGACCCTGTGGCCGGTTCTCCACTGGTCCTTCATGACCCTGTGGCCGGTTCTCCACTGGTCCTCCATGACCCTGTGGCCGGTTCTCCACTGGTCCTTCATGACCCTGTGGCCGGTTCTCCACTGGTCCTTCATGACCCTGTGGCCGGTTCTCCACTGGTCCTTCCTTGGAGCACTTTTGATAGAGACTGACCACTGCAGACCTGGAACACCCCAAAAGAGCTGCTCTGTAAAATCGTACACATTGTGCATTTAAGACCATAATTCACTGTCAATGTTAAAACAATTAAAAGTGGACGTTTATGAATTAATTAACTTTTAATCTCTCATTAGACAGAGGGTGGCCATACGTGTCAGGGTGCCGGTCTGATCTGCTTTAGGCTTGTTTGTGTTTGTCTGGTCCACTTGGTTATTTGTGTTGCCATGCCATGTGCTCTGTCTATTGTTACTCCGCCCCTCTTGTTACCTTGTTATCTCATTACAGCTCACACCTGTTTTTGTTCGTTTGCCACCCTTTATATTCCCCTCTTGTTTTCTGTCCTGTGCCAGATCGAATCTCTGCTCTGCTGAGTTACCTGGCTCTTGTCTATGGTCTCTGAGACTTAGCTCTTCTGCAAAAGTTTTAGTCTTGAGTCTTAGGCCCAATCCCATTTCTACCCCTTAGCCCTTCTCTTTCCCCTACCCCTTCGTTTTGTGTCTCGATTCTCTTTTGGCTGGAGTGGTAGGGGTAAGGGTAGCCCTTCAAACCAAGATTTTTCAGGACCACACTTCAAACGAAGGGGTATGAGGAGTTTCCCTCCACCGACTCCATGCTGCTAGAATGTGTGTGTGTTGCCACTCGGGATCGATCACTTGCATGTCGCCTGCCTACCAGTTTCTCTGTAGCTTACTAAACACACTATTTGATTGATTTGAACACATATTAATAATAGTTTAAAAAATACATATATGGTCATCCTTCATAACGCAGTCGATATTTACATCACATATCGTCTGTAAACTCTTGCGTTACCAAGGCAACGACTGACTTGACGTATAACGTATGAACATTATCGCAGCACCACAGTAGATAACGAAAACATATCCGTACCTGCCGGCTCGGATCAGCACGGAATGGAACGGTTAATAAACAAAGAGAACAGTTTGACCCGATGGAAAAGCGGCTTCACCAGGCTTGTATCATTCTGTATCATCTTAGGAAACTCTGGCTCATACGTTTTTGAACTGAAAATGAGCGCCGTTTTATTAAGTCCATCTAGTAATTTGTTAAACGTGCTCGCGCCTGATAGGCTATAGCCTACGCACTTCATTTTGCTGTTTATAATGGTTAAATGTCACAGGACAATAATAAAATAAACGGGGTATGATGACGTGTAATGGTATAGTAGTGGTGTCCCATTTCTTAGGGGAATATTTTCACCCCTACGCCTTGGCACTCTGTTTCAAGGGGCAAGGGGAACACGTAGGGGTAGGGGAAGGCGAAGGCGAAGGGGTATAAAATAGAATTGGGATTGGGCCTTAGTCTAGTCTTAAAGGAGCTGTATGTAGGACTGTGGCCAAAACTGGTACTGCAATCACTTTCAAATGACTGTAGAGCGGTGTATCCCCTCTCCCCCTCCCCCTGACTCGAGGTTGCCAGATAGGCTGCAAGATCCAGCAGGAACGTAGGCTGCTACACGGAGCTTTCAATGGCAAGTGACGTGTCGTACACAGTAAGTTTTTTTTCTTTCTGTTAATTATGTTTATGCTTCAAGAGCGATGTTTTGTGAAGTAATTATGAATCGCAAAAATTTACTAATGGCGATTAGCCAAATATAATCGTAAATATGAACGCTCGTATGTGACAGTACATTCCCACATGAAAAAATACTATAGTAAAATTACAGCAAAGCTAAATAACATTAGCAATGGTCATACAGGTCCACTTGCAGCATGTTTTGTCCACTATATATGCGAAGAACGAATGAGGAATCATTTTTACTGAGGTAACGTTAGGCTACTGTCTCAAATACGTTTTCACATTGCCATAATAGGCGTGCTAATGTTGTTTTCCTCAGCGTCCCAGCATAATGACAGAGAAACGGGCTCTGATAATGCATTACTAATGTTAGCAATGACGACTCGCCGTTTTTATTTACCAAACAATTCCTTAACGTTACCTTTTCAATTCAATGACCCACCTCCTCCATCTGCGCTAACCTAATGTTACTTTGCACGAACATGCATAACTTTGTTCGACTGTCATGAATATTTGAAATGTTCATTTACATTAAGTACAAGTTAGCCAAACATAGATGAACCTTACCTGTCCAGGAGAAAATTAGCAACGTTGGCATCAGTCTTCAAATTATTCTCCGTTTTCAGCCGTCTCCATCTTTCAAAGGCATCTCTTATACAAATCCTTGTTTTATCTCGGACACTGTCACAACGTTTTTCTGATTCATAACGAGGCCGTTTAGGTTTCGTAAAGTTAGACATTGTTTATCCAAAAAGTTTGTAGCTGCAGCTGTGGTAACTAGAGCAGAGCTGGCAACCCGAATGCAGAAACACTACTGACTTCGTGATTGGTAGACAGGTGGAGGGTGGGGCTTCAGGCCAAAACACAACACGTCAACATCAACATCAGTTGAGGGCTGCAACTTCACTTTTAAAATGACAATATCTTGGCCTGACAACTGTTGTCAGTGATATAAATATTTGAAATTAACATGATTTCTTAATGTCTAGTGACAAATCAGGGCCATTTTATGATTAATTGAAATACATTTCTTACATACAGTTCCTTTAAGTTCCTGTCTACTTCAGTTTTGGTTATTTCTTTATTTTCTTTATTTTTCACTAGTTTTCCTAAACTAGTTTTTTGAGCTCCCGTCTGGCTAGTTTTTGTTTTTCCCCTCTCCTTTTCTTTTTGCTCCCAGCTCCCCTGTCTGCTTTGGCTGTCAGATCCAGGCCTCCCTCCTTTTTGGATCTTCCCTGCCTGCCTACCACAAAGGATTTCAGCATCCACTGCCAGGAGCCAACCTCCACCCTTCAGGTTTACTCATCTCTCTCTCTTCCCCCTGCCATTGTGACGTTACGTCACCAGGTGATCATCTGTGAACTCGCCTACTTCATTGTCTTTGGATTGCACTCATTTCTACCTCCACTCTCCAGTGTTGCAGCTTGGGCCTGCTCTGCCATTCCCTCTGAGAATCCTTTCTCCAACTGTTGGGTCGACATGGTACTCCCTTGTACCTGGCTGGCATCATCCCTGTTTCCTCTTCTGACCGTGGACTCTCTTTTCTCTGTGTTCCTGATTTTGTCTGCTTTTGTCATTTAATAAACAGTTATTCCCGCAACTGGTTCCTCTTTTACCACCCTGACAGTTCGATCTGGCCAGCATGGAATCAGTGGGTTCTGCCCAGATCCGGGCAGCCGTCGTCCAGCAGGGAGTGCTGCTGGGTCAGCATGCCACACAGCTCACAGATACTTCCAGAGAGGTAGAGGCCATGACCTCTCAAGTTGTTGAACTCACCATCCAGGTCAGGGAATTGATGAGAGACCAGGACAGTATTCGCGCGATTGAGGCGGCGCGAAGGACACGAATGGAGCGTTTTGAACGCGCGAATCGCTCAAGTTGAAAAATCTGAACTTTGGCGGATATTTCGCGCCGTGTTAACCAATCAGGAGCTTGCTCTAGTAGTGACAACAATGAGGAGAAAATCTGTATATTAATATCTGGTTCAGACAATATGATTATCACTGTGATAACATTAAATGACATGAAACACAACCCAGTCTCTTTTTGTTAAATGCAAGTTTATGTTTGATCAATAATACACAAGCTAGTTATTTCAGCTATACATGAAATAAAGCAAAAAATGCAGTCAAACATTCAAAGTCAGTGCTAGTAGGCTAACGTTACAACTGCAACGTACAGTTATAGCCTAAAAATATAAAGTAATGAAACTTCACTTTGCCCTCAGCCTTAACGATTCGCCAGGGAACAAATTATAGATCCATGAGAGCAAAGATTTTTTATTTAATTATAGCTCGAGACACACCACAGAGACATCAGAGCCAGCGGCAGACGGCAGAAGGACTGGCCGAGGAAAGGTTGCCCTCGCCGGCTTTGACGAGCGCTGAACGCCGCTGTCGGCTGGATCTCACAACTCCGAAAACGGCAGATAAAATGTTCAAATAGGCGATCTCTTTATATAAATAAACCACATATTTGAGCTTTAAACAACTACATTATCGACTGAAAAAGTCTTAAAACTACGTTTTGTCACACATTAACAGTAGATTTTAACAAAAAAAAAGACATGTAAACACAGCCCATGTCAGCCATTTCTCAACGAGACGAGCTGCTGGCGGAAGCCCCGCCCATGACGCGAATTCGCGTCTGTTGTGCAGTGAATGTCACGCGCGATTCGCGCGAGTAAACTCAAAATGTACACGCGTCCACCTTCGCGCGAATCGCGTCCGGTGTGAACGCCACATAAGGCAGGGGGAGTCATCAGTCACTGACTTTTCCATTCAGTTCCGGACACTGCAGCTGGAATGAAGTGGCTTTATGGGATGTTTTCAGGGAGGGGCTCAACCCTGAGATTCAAGACGAGATTGCCATCCATGACCTGCCGGCTTCTTTTGATGACTTGGTGGAGCTGGCACTTCGTGTAGAGACACGCATCAGCCTACGCCGTCAACGCATTACGGCCCACACTTCTTGGCTGAATCCACCTCATCCTGTTTCTTGAAGCAGTGGCTGTGCGTCCTGAGCCTCTCCCTGAGGTGGAGCCTATGCAGGTGGGGAGGACTTGATTGGCGGCAGAGGAGAAGCAGCGACGGCTTAATCAACGACTCTGCTTCTATTGTGGCAAATCTGGGCATTTCGCTGTGGCCTGTCCTTTAAAAGCCAGAGCTCGCCAGTAGACGGGGAAGTACTGGTGAGCGTCACCCCTTTTTCTGATTCCCCTGTGCTCCGTACCCCGCCTTTATCAGGTGGAGGCCTTTCTCAAGGCCTTGTTCGGCTCTGGTGGATTCCGGGGCAGACGGAAATTTCATTGATGCATCCCTTGTGTCTCGGTGGGGCGTCCCTATCATCCCTCTCAAGAAGAAGCTCATTGCCAGGGCTCTCAACGGCACCCATGTTACTTCCCCGGTAAGTTTAGTTATCTCGGGCAACCAAAGTGAGGAGATTGCGTTTTTCCTTCTTGAGTCTCCTGGCACACCTATTGTGCTGGGGCACCCATGGTTGGTGAAGCACGAACCTCACGTGGGTTGGGCCGAGAATTCTGTGTTGGCGTGGAGCTCTTATTGTCACAAGTTTTGTCTTGGTGTTGCTTCGTCTGCTGGCTCTTCTTCTTCTGTGTTTCAGGTGGAGGAGACTAAGGATCTGACCGGTGTCCCTGCCGAGTACCTCGACCTTCGGGGGGTCTTCAGCAAGTCCCGAGCGGCCTCACTTCCTTCCCACAGACCCTATGACCGTTCCATCGACCTCCTCCCAGGCACTTCTCTGCCTCGTGGTCGCCTTTACTCTCTCTCAGCGCCAGAGAGAGAGGCCATGGATAAGTACATCCAAGAGTCTTTGGCGGTTGGCCTCATCCGCTTTTCCTCTTCTCCTGCAGGTGCGGGGTTCTTCTTTGTGGAGAAGAAAGATGGTTCTTTGCGCCCCTGCATCGATTATCGTGGGCTTAATGAGATCACCATAAAGAATCGGTACCCCCTGCTGTTGAGGTCTTCTGCTCCCGAACTGCTGCAGGGAGCGCAAATCTTCACTAAGCTGGACCTCCGCAATGCCTACCACTTGGTTCGGATAAGGGAAGGTGATGAGTGGAAGACCGCCTTTAACACCCCTACTGGGCACTTTGAATATCGGGTTATGCCCTTCGGGCTTACTAATGCCCCAGCGGTCTTCCAGGCCCTGATTAATGATGTGCTTAGAGACATGATCAATCGATTTGTCTTTGTGTACCTTGATGACATTTAGATTTTTTCCCCCCATCTTTGCAGGTACACACTCAGCATGTCCGTCAGGTGCTGCAGAGGTTACCTGAGAACCAACTTTAGGTCAAGGAGGAGAAGTGCACATTCCACGCTGACTCAGTTACGTTCCTGGGACAAATGATCTCGGCGGAAGGGGTTATGGTAGATCCTGCTAAGGTAAGGGCCGTCTCAGAGTGGCCAGTCCCCGACTCTCGTAGAGCATTGCAGCGGTTCCTGGGGTTCGCCAATTTTTATCGGCGCTTCATCAGGAACTATAGTCAGACAGCTGCCCCCTTAAAGGGTTAGTTCACCCAAAAATGAAAATTCTGGCATTAATTACTCACCCTCATGTCGTTCGACACCCGTAAAACCTCCGTTCATATTCGGAACACAAATGAAGATATTTTAGTGTAAAGCTGATGCTGAGAAAGGCTTCAGATAGGCCTCCATTGGCATTCAGTACATTTACACTCACAAGACCCAGAAAAGGCACTAAAAACGTCGTTACAAAGTCCATCTCACCACAGTGGCTCTACAATAATTTTACGATGCGACGACAATAGTTTTTGTGCGCAAAAAAAAATCAAAATAACACCTTTATCCAACTTGTTCTTGACTTCCGTGTGTGCCTCCACGACGCATGCGCGAGAATATGACGTAGCGCCAGCGTTCGGGAATCCATGAAATGCACACTTTAACCCCATTTTGAGAACTACGCCGAGACCTAAAGCACGATCAATGTAGAATTCAACAGCTTAGACACGCGCGTCTTCCTCTGCTTGTAAACAAATCGCTTCTGGGTCATGTGTCCGAACGCCGGATCTGCGTCATATTCTCATGCATGCGTCGTGGAGGCACACACGGAAGACAAGAACAAGTTGGATAAAGTTGTTATTTTGATTTTTTTGCGCATAAAAACTATTGTCGTCGCATCGTAAAATTATTGTAGAGTCCCTGTGGTGAGATGGACTTTGTAACGACGTTTTTAGTGCCTTTTATGGGTCTTGGGAAGGTAAATGTACTGAATGCCAATAGAGGCCTATCTGAAGCCTTTCTCAGCATCAGCTTTCAACAAAAATATCTTCATTTGTGTTCCGAATATGAACGGAGGTCTTACGGGTGTCGAACGACATGAGGGTGAGTAATTAATGACAGAATTTTCATTTTTGGGTGAACTAACCCTTTAACTGCTCTAACCTCCACTCGGGTCCCTTTCAGGTGGTCGGAGCAGGCACAGGGAGCTTTTACGAAACTTAAATCATGTTTTACATCTGCACCTGTCTTGTCTGTTCCAGACCCTGATCTGCAGTTCATTGTGGAGGTTGATGCTTCTGAGGTCGGGGTTGGGGCGGTCCTCTCTCAACGATCCCCTCAGGATGGGAAGGTGCACCCTTGTGCATACTTCTCTCACCGTCTGAGCCCAGCTGAACGGAATTATGATGTCGGTAACCGGGAGCTGTTGGCGGTTATGCTGGCTTTGGGTGAGTGGCGACACTGGCTGGAGGGGGCGGCGGAGCCCTTCTTGGTCTGGACGGATCATAAGAATCTTGAATACATTCGTTCAGCCAAGAGGTTGAACTCTTGACAGGCCAGGTGGGCCCTCTTCTTTGGTCGGTTTACCCTTTCTTACAGGCCTGGGTCCAAGAATATTAAGCCGGACGCCCTGTCGCGTCTCTTTGCCAGTCCGGGGGACGAGGCGTTGCCCGACACCATATTACCCCGGGGTGTTGTGGTGGCGGCCGTTTCCTGGGGGGGTGAGAGGCGTGTCAGGGAGGCCTTGCGAGGGGTGGCGGTCCCAAAAGGTTGCCCTAATGGTCTGTTGTTTGTTCCGGAGTCGTTGCGTCCTTCGGTTCTTGAGTGGAGTCACTCTTCTAGGCTGGCCTGCCATCCAGGTGTGCGGAGAACGCTGGCTTCTGCCCGCCAGCGCTTTTGGTGGCCATCGCTATCCCAAGATGTCAGACAGTTTGTGGCAGCTTGCTCGGTTTGCGCCCAGAATAAAACTTCTAACAAGCCTCCCGTTGGTCTGCTGCGGCCTCTGCCCATCCCCACCCGCCCCTGGTCCCATATTGCCTTGGACTTTGTCACTGGCCTCCCTTCCTCCAATGGCAATACTGTGATTTTTGACAGTTGTGGACCGTTTTTCCAAGGCGGCTCATTTCATTCCCCTTTCCAAATTGCCCTCTGCTAAGGAAACTGCACTGGTGGTAGTCGATCACATCTTCAGGATTCATGGTCTTCCCAAAGATGTGGTCTCTGACAGGGGGCCCCAGTTTGTTTCCCATTTTTGGAAGGAGTTCTGTCGTCAAATCGGTGCTTCTGCGAGTCTGACTTCGGGATTCCATCCGCAGACCAACGGGCAGTCCGAGCGAGCTAACCAAGATTTGGAGCGGATGCTCCGCTGTCCGACATCCCACAATCCTGCCTCCTGGAGCCAGCAGCTTACCTGGGCAGAGTACGCCCACAATACACTCCCTGTGGCAGCCACTGGTATGTCTCCTTTCCAAAGTTCGGTTGGTTATCAGCCTCCTCTTTTTGCTTCACAGGAACCTGATGCCGCTGTCCCATCCGCCCAGGCCTTTGTCCAACGATGCAGACGCACTTGGGAAAGAGCCAGGAAGGCGCTCATCTGAGCGGGGAGATGTGCCAAGTATGTCTGTGGACTAAGGACCTGCCCCTTAAAGTGCCAGCACGCAAGTTGGCACCCAGGTTCTTAGGGCCATACCGCATTACCAAAGTATTAAGTCCGGCGGCAGTGCGGCTCAGGCTCCCTTCTGTCTTTGCTCGTGTCCACCCGGTCTTTCATGTGTCTCGAGTCAAGCCTGTAATTTCTTCCCCTTTGAACCCTGCTATGTCTGGTCCTTGCCTTACATTACGTCACCAGGTGATCATCTGTGAACTCGCCTACTTCATTGTCTTTGGATTGCACTCATTTCTACCTCCACTCTCCAGTGTTGCAGCTTGGGCCTGCTCTGCCATTCCCTCTGAGAATCCTTTCTCCAACGCCCCCTGTTGGGTCGACATGGTACTCCCTTGAACCTGGCTAGCATCATCCCTGTTTCCTCTTCTGACCGTGGACTCTCTTTTCTCTGTGTTCCTGCTTTTGTCATTTAATAAACAGTTATTCCCACAACTGGTTCCACTTTTACCACCCTGACAATACGTCCGGATTGTCCAGCACAGCCTCCAGCCGGACACTCATTTGTCCTCCTTTTTGGAGTTGCGCTGAATCTGCCTATAAAAACCCACTCTAGAATCTTTATTGGGACGCAGCTCAGTATCTAATGCTGTAAGACTAATGATTGGCTGAAAGCGGTGTCAGATACATATCTGATATATCATTGGTTAAAAACGTAAACAAGCCTCCATGACATGCTGGCTACGTCCAGTGTTGGGGAAAGTTACTTTGAAAAGTAATGCATTACAATATTGCGTTACTCCCTAAAAAAGTAACTCATTGAGTTACTTTTTAAGAAAAGTAATGCATTACATTACTTTTGCGTTACGTAATTTTTTTCTCACCTGGGCTGGGCTTGTTTTTGTTTTGTTTTTTATAACAAAAAAGTTATATTTTTGTGCACATGTAAAGACGTCTTCATACCAAAATGTAAATAATAAGCCCCAGGCTGAGGTAAAAATGCAGATTCCCTCATGAACACTAGAGGGCGCAGCTCTGGATAATGGAGAATAGGACGCAGGAGAAAAAAGTTTACAAATAAAAACAAAAAATCTAGTCATTTTCATCATCAAAGGTCAGCAGCAAGACATTGGTAAATTAAATATAAAGGTAGATTATGCATAACAATAGTTGTTTTATTTAACATTTAATTATTGGAGGTTTGCATAGTACTCTGATTTTACTCATTTTGAGGAGAACAGAATCTTTATTGTGCAAGTGAGATAAATAAATGCTCACATTTAGTCTGGAACTACAATAACCATCATGTTCACACACACACACCTCTGCACTAACTCAACATGGGGGCAGGAGAGCTGTCAGTCAAATTAATGTGAAAAAGTAACTTGCGTTACTTTTTTGAAAATGTAACTCAGATATTTTGTTGTAAATTTGAAAAGTAATGCGTTACTTTACTAACTTGGAAAAAGTAATATTATTACGTAACTCAAGTTACTTGTAATGCGTTTCCCCAACACTGATGATGGACAACATTGTGTTGTAGTTGCGAGTACACCAGAGTCCTATGCAATTATTCTTGCCTATCTAAATTCTAGGCCTGTCGCGATTGGTCGATACAATCGACTGCGTTGACGCTGTTAATTAGTCGACATCAATATTTTTAGTCGACTGGGTAAGTTGGGTACGATATGAAATTGTATTAGTACTAGTACTGTAAAAATGACAGCACTCTAATAAGACTGAGCAGTTTTTCTTAATCTTAATGTGTGTCGAAGTGTGACAGCAGTGAGGACGTGTGTGTGACCGTTCACTAAACAATGGAAGCCGTTAAATACTCAGGAAAAATAAAGCGTCAGAAAAGTGCGGCGCGGCCAGGACGTGCTCGCGCGCGCCGGACTCTGACCTGAAGCGCGCGCAGCCGCCTTTCCCTCAGACAGATCGCGACGCCAGTTTCGCGGATTATTGGGTTTGAATGGTGAAAAATCTGTAAAAATGCCCGTCCTGTCGAGTATTCGGGTAAACGCAGTCGGATATGTCTTTCACTGTTGCCAACAAATTTTCCAGGGAAGTTGCTAAAGGCAGATCGAGATGTTGCTAAAAGTTGCTAAATGACGTTGTGACGCCATTGCTCTATAACGTCATTACGTAATCATAAGGCAAAATTACGCCATTATGTAACGTATAGATATTATTTGAAATGCTAATTTAGATTTGTTTGTAAAGTTGTTAGTTAATATGTACGGAGCCCCACACATGACGTGCAAGAAAAAAATAGTATATAGTGCGCAAAATGGAAAAAAAAAATTCCCTCGATTTGCTAAACCGTCCACACGATTTACTCATTTGTTCCCTCGATTTATAAATTGTGTGCATGATTTAGCCTACTAGTTTATTCCCGCATGTCATATGCAGTGCTCTGTAAATATGCCACCTAAATGATCTTCCGGTTTTTACAGCGATTTCCACATTCCCACAGCGATCTTAAGGAATTATGAATGAACCGCTTGGCTTATTGAGCTAGCTTGTACGTGTGTAGTTTGGATTAGAGTCACTTTCCAGAAGTTGTTAAAAGTTGCCAAATAAAATTAAAAAATTGCTAAATTTGTTGCTAGGTGCTTTTAGAAAAAAAAGTTGCTAAGGTAGTCTGAAAAGTTGCTAAATCTAGCGACAAAATTGCTAAGTTGGCAACACTGATGTCTTTAGTGAAAGTATACAGAGTTGAGTAAGAAATTGGGTGTTACAATGAATGTGGTCCGTGCAGCTCTTAAAGGGCCAGAGCTCATATTCTGTGTGAAGCAGGGCAGGAACAGGCCGGACAAGTGAGTTTTGTCATATTATTCAATTACTTTTACAGTTTTTTGCCATGGTATGGATTCAGTATCGGTATTGAGGTATTTTAGTCTGGTATCGTATCAAAGTCATAATTGTGGTATCGTGACAACACTATTCTACATAAAAATCATTTGCTGATATTCTCTTTTTTGTTATGTTGGTTTACAAATTTGTACCTTTTTACTCTTTTACATTTTGTCAAGGGCTTGTTTACATTTAAACTTTTTTATAGTACACTACTGAAGGCCAACGTTGCAAGTTAAATTAAATGTTTTTAAGTAAAATTGTTGAAAATGATTGTGATAAATTAGTCGATATATTAATTGATATAAAAATAGTCGTTAGTGGCAGCCCTAGCGCAAAGTGTCCTCCTTTCTGGTGTTATGGAAATGGCCTAATCATTCACACACCCATAATTAGGACACAAAAAACCGCAGATGAACTGCAAAAAATCAC
>NC_137112.1:2808191-2858191 GCF_949357685.1 Gobio gobio | reverse complement strand
GTTCTTAACAAATCTCTACAGAGCTAAACATTACGACTGATTTGACTTCAGGCAATGATATACAGAGAGACACATTAATTGGTACTTGAAATAAACCTTGCAACTTTGCAGGTCGACCCTCTTTGGAACCGAGGTCTAGCAGATCTAGATGATCTAGAAGTATCTATCATCAGCCGACCTCTGCATCTAGTCGTTCTCTTGGATTTCTAACGATGATCGCATTGACAGCCAAATCATTTGCTTGATTGAGACTTGATAGAAGTGTGCAAGGCGCTTTTCTGTCGAGGTCTCGGTGCTCTCTTTATCAAAAGCGCAGGCACAAATCACTAGCCGAATTTACTCGGATTGGCGCTCTCATCAGGTTTGGGTTGGGGGGGAGGGGCTATGAATAGTTAAGTAGCAGTGGGAGGAGCCTCAGCGAAGGGGTGTGGCTGTCATAGCAGGCGATCAAAAGTGTGGGATTTGATAGATGCCTCACGAAATCGTAAAGGGTCGTGACTCTCTGAATCAAACGATGAAACCTGAAAGGTTTTGACCAGGTCAGTCGTTAAAATGAAATTTTAGAAAACATCAGTTCAGAAAACAACAAAACATCCCCCCCGGCAACCCCACAAAATCCAAGTCAACACAAACAAATAAACAGGAAATCAAGCAGACAGAGAGAGAAGAGAGAGCAGGAGCAATATCACAGGGCATCAGCAGATGGCAGTGTTGTTCATCGAAGCGGATCTGCGGCGCTCAGGTCCAGCTAGCCTTACCTGCTGCGGCGCCGCCGGCTGTAGCGGTGGCAATCGTACGCGTAATGGCCCTTCTCGCCGCACTCATAGCAGCGGTCGTTCGGGTCGAAGGGCCGGCGGGTCGGCGGACGCTCGTATCGGGAACGCCGCGGCATTCCGGTGGACAACTCCACTCGCGTACGGGAGCCGCAGATCACCCTGAAACAAAGCAGATCATTTGGCAATATCCATTACAATACTATCGCGCAACTGATCACATTTTGAACCTACAAATAAAGTTTGTATCAATTACATCGTACAAGCGACTGTTAAAAATGTATGTATCATTCATTCAAGAGATTTGTTCAAAAAAGCGCTGATTCATCCAGTAATGAAACATCTTTATGAGTGAGTCTTTGAATCATTCATTCACGAGATTTGTTCAAAAAACACTGATTCATCCAGTAATGAAACATCTTTATGAGTGAGTCATTGAATCATTCACTCAAGAGATTTGTTCAAAAAAGCGCTGATTCATCCAGTAATGAAACATCTTTATGAGTGAGTCATTGAATCATTCATTCAAGAGATTTGTTCAAAAAAGCGCTGATTCATCCAGTAATGAAACATCTTCATGAGTGAGTCATTGAATCATTCATTCAAGAGATTTGTTTAAAAAAGCGCTGATTCATCCAGTAATGAAATGTCATTATGAGTGAGTCATTGAATCATTCATTCAAGAGATTTGTTCAAAAAAGCGCTGATTCATCCAGTAATGAAACATCTTTATGTGTGAGTCATTTAATCATTCATTCAAGAGATTTGTTCAAAAAAGCGCTGATTCATCCAGTAATGTTAAAAATGTATGTCTTTGAATCATTCATTAAAGAGATTTGTTCAAAAAAGCGCTGATTCATCCAGTAATGAAACATCTTTATGAGTGAGTCATTGAATCATTCATTCAAGAGATTTGTTCAAAAAAGCGCTGATTCATCCAGTAATGAAACATCTTCATGAGTGAGTCATTGAATCATTCATTCAAGAGATTTGTTTAAAAAAGCGCTGATTCATCCAGTAATGAAATGTCATTATGAGTGAGTCATTGAATCATTCATTCAAGAGATTTGTTCAAAAAAGCGCTGATTCATCCAGTAATGAAACATCTTTATGTGTGAGTCATTTAATCATTCATTCAAGAGATTTGTTCAAAAAAGCGCTGATTCATCCAGTAATGTTAAAAATGTATGTCTTTGAATCATTCATTAAAGAGATTTGTTCAAAAAAACGCTGATTCATCCAGTAATGAAACATCTTCATGAGTGAGTCATTGAATCATTCATTCAAGAGATTTGTTTAAAAAAGCGCTGATTCATCCAGTAATGAAACATCTTTATGAGTGAGTCATTGAATCATTCATTAAAGAGATTTGTTTAAAAAAACGCTGATTCATCCAGTAATGAAACATCTTCATGAGTGAGTCATTGAATCATTCATTCAAGAGATTTGTTTAAAAAAGCGCTGATTCATCCAGTAATGAAACATCTTTATGAGTGAGTCTTTGAATCATTCATTCACGAGATTTGTTCAAAAAAGCGCTGATTCATCCAGTAATGAAACATCTTTATGAGTGAGTCTTTGAATCATTCATTCACGAGATTTGTTCAAAAAAGCGCTGATTCATCCAGTAATGAAACATCTTTATGAGTGAGTCATTGAATCATTCATTCAAGAGATTTGTTCAAAAAAACGCTGATTCATCCAGTAATGAAACATCTTTATGAGTGAGTCATTGAATCATTCATTCACGAGATTTGTTCAAAAAAGCGCTGATTCATCCAGTAATGAAACATCTTTATGAGTGAGTCATTGAATCATTCACTCAAGAGATTTGTTCAAAAAAGCGCTGATTCATCCAGTAATGAAACATCTTTATGAGTGAGTCATTGAATCATTCATTCAAGAGATTTGTTTAAAAAAACACTGATTCATCCAGTAATGAAACTTCTTTATGAGTGAGTCTTTGAATCATTCATTCAAGAGATTTGTTTAAAAAAGCGCTGATTCATCCAGTAATGTTAAAAATGTATGTCTTTGAATCATTCATTCAAGAGATTTGTTCAAAAAAGCGCTGATTCATCCAGTAATGAAACATCTTTATGAGCGAGTCTTTGAATCATTCATTCACGAGATTTGTTAAAAAAACACTGATTCATCCAGTAATGAAACATCTTTATGAGTGAGTCATTGAATCATTCATTCAAGAGATTTGTTTAAAAAAGCGCTGATTCATCCAGTAATGTTAAAAATGTATGTCTTTGAATCATTCATTAAAGAGATTTGTTTAAAAAAGCGCTGATTCATCCAGTAATGAAACATCTTTATGAGTGAGTCATTGAATCATTCACTCAAGAGATTTGTTTAAAAAAAACGCTGATTCATCCAGTAATGAAACATCTTTATGAGTGAGTCATTGAATCATTCATTCAAGAGATTTGTTTAAAAAAGCGCTGATTCATCCAGTAATGAAACATCTTTATGAGTGAGTCATTGAATCATTCATTCAAGAGATTTGTTTAAAAAAGCGCTGATTCATCCAGTAATGAAACATCTTTATGAGTGAGTCATTGAATCATTCATTCAAGAGATTTGTTCAAAAAAACGCTGATTCATCCAGTAATGTTAAAAATGTATGTCTTTGAATCATTCATTCAAGAGATTTGTTTAAAAAAGCGCTGATTCATCCAGTAATGAAACATCTTTATGAGTGAGTCATTGAATCATTCATTCAAGAGATTTGTTCAAAAAAGCGCTGATTCATCCAGTAATGAAACATCTTTATGAGTGAGTCATTGAATCATTCACTCAAGAGATTTGTTCAAAAAAGCGCTGATTCATCCAGTAATGAAACTTCTTTATGAGTGAGTCATTGAATCATTCACTCAAGAGATTTGTTCAAAAAAGCGCTGATTCATCCAGTAGTGAAACATCTTTATGAGTGAGTCATTGAATCATTCACTCAAGAGATTTGTTCAAAAAGCGCTGATTCATCCAGTAATTAAACATCTTTATGAGGGAGTCATTGAATCATTCACTCAAGAGATTTGTTCAAAAACACTGATTCATCCAGTAATGAAACATCTTTATGAGTGAGTCATTGAATCATTCACTCAAGAGATTTGTTCAAAAACATTGATTCATCCAGTAATGAAACATCTTTATGAGTGAGTCATTGAATCATTCACTCAAGAGATTTGTTCAAAAAAGCGCTGATTCATCCAGTAGTGAAACATCTTTATGAGTGAGTCATTGAATCATTCACTCAAGAGATTTGTTCAAAAAGCGCTGATTCATCCAGTAATTAAACATCTTTATGAGGGAGTCATTGAATCATTCACTCAAGAGATTTGTTCAAAAAAGCGCTGATTCATCCAGTAGTGAAACATCTTTATGAGTGAGTCATTGAATCATTCACTCAAGAGATTTGTTCAAAAAGCGCTGATTCATCCAGTAATTAAACATCTTTATGAGTGAGTCATTGAATCATTCACTCAAGAGATTTGTTCAAAAACATTGATTCATCCAGTAATGAAACATCTTTATGAGTGAGTCATTGAATCATTCCCTCAAGAGATTTGTTCAAAAACACTGATTTATCCAGTAATGAAACAAGTGAAAGCTATATCCGAAATTGCATACTTCCCTACTATATAGTAGGCGAAAAACTGTATGTGACAAAAGAATTATGTCCGAATTCACAATACTCGTAAAAGAGTAGACAAAAAGTCCCTGGATGCAGTACGTTCCGATTACATTCATACTACACACACTCATAGTATATAGAATGTACTTTTTTAGCGGTCGTGCAATAACTACTTATTCAAATTAAGTACCTACTCAAGAGAGTATGCGAGTCTTTATGAGTGAGTCATTGAATCGTGACTCCGCCCACTCACTTGCCATCGAGGCCACGCACAGCGTCCTCAGCATCTCTGGGATCTTCAAACTCCACGAAGGCGAATCCTGGAGGGTTGCGAGCGATCCACACGGTTCTCAGCGGCCCATAATACCCGAACGCCCGCTCCAGCTCACCCTTACCTGCCCCCGTGCCCAGGTTACCCACGTACACCTTCGTTTCTGAGAGAGAAGCAGAAGTTCAACATATGATATCCGCCACTCAGAGAAGGAAATAAAGGAATAACCACATACTTACCATGGTTTAACTCCGCTATACTAGAGACTGATAAGAACTGCTAAAAGGGGAAAGTCTCGGATTCAAACCACGATTTTTAATAATATATCAGCGGCTATTTTTTATAATATGATGTCAGTAGGTGCGTTTACATGGAGCACTGTAATCGGTTTAAAAGTCCAATCCGAATAAAAATACTCCATATAAACACCTCAATCGGAATAAAAATGCCCAAACCGAATTAAATTGTAATGGGTTTGAGAGGGGTGGGATAAACCTTTTCATGAACCGATCAAATGAAAAATTCCACCATGTAAACGATCTGATCCGATTACTGTGAGTGTACGTCTTTCTGTGACGGATATACAGCGCGCGCCTCCACAACTGAAGAGCGCGCGCTCACACCAGGCTAATGTTGACAAGAGAGGAAAGTTCATTTTTCTGAGGTATTAAACTTTTTATTTCGTAACATGTTATGAACATGATGTTGGAATAATGACACAGCATAGCCTGGCTATACCATCTCATCTTGACAGAGTTTGTCCTATAGGCTTCAACTGCGCCTGACAGAATAATTTATTTTTCTGAGGTGATTCTTACACTTTACGACAAATAATAAATAGCTTTTATAAAAATGTATAAGTCCTGGTGGCTGTTGAGAGTTGCCATGGCAACGGGGAACATTCAAGCTGCTCTCTGTTTCTCGTTAGTTAAGTTAGCTATAAAAAAAAAAATTCAACAACTGCTTCAAATTGGTTAAGTAACATTACCCACAGTCTACTTTAATTACTTTTGTTAATATTTATACCTTTGTGATTATGGTATCTTTCCTTAATCATCTGAAATATATATGTTTAGTACTAGTAATGATGCTGAGCACGTCTTTAATGCTTCATTCATGTTTCACCGTATATCCTATGTTTTTATTAATAATTTGAGTGCATTTTATTGTTAATTTTGTATTTTTCAAAATAAATGAATTGAATTCATTTTTGATTCCGCATTCATAATTCACAGCTGTTGAAATAGCCATTGTATAGGACATAAATTAGGTTCAACTACTGCATGTCCGCCCACAGAAAAATAAATAAATATAAAAATTACCAACACAGAACTATTGATACGTAACGAATCTGAGGCGGCAGACAAACTGTGTGCGCACGTCACAAAATGATTCCTACTGAAAGTCAGCACATGTAAACACCAGATGGGTTTAGATAACGCCTCATGTAAACAGTCCACCGAATCTTTCAATCGGAATGATTTTAATCGGAATGACAAAAAAGTGCGCATGTAAACGTGGCTACTGATATGCGACGCACACACACGGTCCGTGTCCTGGTTAAAATTGATGATTTCTCTGGATTTAAACTTTTTTTGGGAACGTTCGGGATAGTGTAAGTACACAAGTCAACAAAATATACAACACTGAAGTAGTGGTTTTTGGATATTTGAACCATACAAAAAAACTTACATATTGCGCCTTTAACTTTTGTCATTTTATTAGGTTTCTATTAAGCTATATTTGTACAGTTCAAGTAATTTTAGAACTTTAGCAAGTGTTTCATCTAATATTTTATTTCGTTTCGATAGACTTGACACTTTTAGCATCTACAAACTTAAAAGGAATACAGAGCAAACTGTAAAATGACACATGAACATCCTCATATTAAACTATAACCCAACAAACTGATAATTTAACAAAGTATTTATTTAAATATGTTATTATTATTACTATTTCTAATTTATTTATTAATGATAATGACTATTATTATCATTATTCTTCAGTGTTTACTGCGCGTGAGGGCGCCATTACAGTTAGCAGCTCGAGCTAAAACACAACACATCTTTTCAATAAGCAGCCTTATTTCATATATGAGATGACGTATTCTGACTCCGGACGTGTTTTATTCGTGAATTACTCGTGAATTATTGCACTCACCGCCTCCGTGTCGCCCGTATCGCGACATGATGTGAAAATGAAATCCTGACAGAAACAAACAGCAGCCTGTCAAACGACCGCTCGCCTGCGCATGCGCAAACTCATGCCGCCCACAAAAACTACATTTCCTATGATTCTCATGAAAGAAAAACCCAGCCAACCAATCACTCGATCGTTTACGACAGTGACGTCGCACGCACGCCGCGTCCTGCTGAAGTTCTTCAGATGGAGATGAAGTCGCGGACTCGGAGTTGATAAACGCTGAGTAAGTGAGTTGTAGTTGTTCGCAGAGATGCTGCAGTGGAGTAACAGGAGTCCTCAGCAGTGGCGGGAGTTCGTCAATCACGAGGTTTGTGTAACAGCGCGCGACCAGCGGCGCTTTGAGGGACGCGTGTTCACGGTGGACCCCGTTTCTGCCAGGTAAACATCATACAAATTACAATAACTACAAAACAATTATATACCTAAAGTACTTTAACCCGAATATGATTTCTTTGGTTTCCTAGTTACACTTTACAATAAGGCCTTATTAGTTAATGCAGTAAATGTGTTACAGTTTTTATGTATAAACGTTAATAAAAACAGTTTGTTGTTCATTCATGTCAGCTCAGGCCCATTAAATATTAACAGATACAACTTTTGATTTTAACAATGCATTAGTAAATAAATGCAGAAACTAAGATTAGATGCTTTAGGAGTTCAGTTCGTGTTAACTAATGTAGTGTTACCGATTTTCTTTATGGGTTAGTTCATATTTTAATTTGAATGGTTTATAAATTATATAGTATACACATTTGTGACTTAATTTAAAATATAGTCATAAATATCAGTAATTAAATATTTACAAACAGCCCGAAATCGCGTTACTGTCCAGGTGCTAAATTTGAATTTGAATTTACTTCGCAACCGTTAAAACCGTTACGTTCACGTGACCTACCAGACCCTTTTCACAGCCCGTTTTAACGTTCATCAGCATCGTAAATACTGCAACGTTTTTAAATGTATGTACATTTATAACACTATACTTAAAAAAATTATATTACCTTTGCATCAAATTACAAGAAACTAGTGAGGGTGTTTCTAATACAGTGGCTGTGGGAATGACGGTGAAATCTTTCTCTTTTCTGACTACCTTTATCAATCCCTCTACTTTTTCCCTCTTTTTGAAAGTTGTGAAAACGCTATGTAGTTTTTCTTTTGCTATTTGAGCAAATTGACACACGCAAAAATATATTTAATGTATTCTCATTCGCCGCTATAGAAGTTTACCGATCTATGATGACTTCAGATATTGGTAGTATGAATGAAATTTAGATGTAGTACATCCGCCATGTTGTCATGTGACCTACCGGCGTCAGTTGCGTGGCTTCACTGGCATTCATAAATCCTGTCCCATGGCCTCATGGGATAGTGAAGTGTCCATCGAATGCTCACTTCTGAATCTCGCCAGAAGTAGTAGGTCAACCATGGACTTTCGAATATAATGTATTCGCAGGGCTCTCAAGTCTCACGCATTGGGCGTGAGACACGTATTTCAACCCGTTCACACGCCACACTTTGTATTTCACACGCAGAGAAATTTCCAGGATAATGCCCACAAGTTGCGCCGCTATTAAGAGGAATCAAGTGAGTTCCACAATCCACATTGAGTTCAGAAGGCACTGCCACGCACCAGCCAATCAAATAAAAAATATAGCTACCGAACAGCCAATCAGAAAATAGCATTGCTGTATCTGGGTAAGATTTAGATATTCCCGCAACAACAATGTTTACATTCTGCCACCTACTGGTGGTTTAGTTTAATGTTTTCTTTCCGACATTTCTTATTTGTATATTCAAAAATATTTAAAACAATCTCATAACATTTTTCAGTGTTAATTATTTAATTTAATTGGCAACAGCCCTACAGTGTCTTATTCTAATTTAATTCAAATTTAAGAATATAAAATGAAAGCTGAAGCATAGCCTATACTTAAAGCTACACTGTGTAACTTTTTTAGTTTATTCTTAGCTAAAAACACTTAGTTCTTTCAAAAATATATGTGCTCATTAATGTATATTTACTTCTTTCAAGTAATAAAGTATTCTTGTAAGTTTATAATATGCCATTGTAAACACATACGGGTGAGGGTTTGAATGCGGGTCGCCATGTTGATCCTCCATCTTGAAAGTACATTAGCCAAAGAGGGACATTCCCGTAAATTCAAGCTTCGCCTTTGGCGTTTTAACACTCGATGGCTCCGTGTCCAATGTGGACGAGGGCGAACTGGAAGCCATGTTAATCTTGGACTAAATCGGCCACCGTAGGAGTTAAAACGAAATCGGGATTGAGAGGAACAGAAACTAATATTCACTTGATGGTCATATACACAGGGTACCCGCGGGATCTTAAAAGTCTTAAATGTCTTTAAATTTCAAAACCAAAATTTTAGGCCTTAAAAAGTCTTAAATTCGCTGAAGTATTGAGTTCTATGTCTTAAATAATTTTAAACGGGTCTTAATTTTCCTACGTCCATGTAATGCTACCTCTTGCTCATTGAAATGCTCCGGCAGCGCTTTAGTGTGTGTGTGTGTGTGTAGTTCGTTCTTTCGCTAGTCCAACTATAGTTCGCTGTTTTACAACTACAAATGAGACCAGCATGCATCTTATATTGCAGCCAATCAGCTTTCATGTTATTGGCGCGAGGCTCTTTCGGATTATACCACAGACACACATCAAACTGATTTTATTCTTCAGCTTCAGCTCTTCCAGTTCACGCGATCGTGAAAGCGAAGGCGAATCTTTCTTACCTGCCATCTCGCATAATGACCAAATAAAAGTATGATATTCCCGATAGCACTAAAAAAGCGTTGTAAACCCCGAACTGATTCGCTACTGCCACACGGACCGATGTCAGACTGGCCGCGCATTCTGTGCACGCGTTTGCCGCCTGTCAGCGCTCGCGCGAGTGTACCGAATGTGTGCATTACTGTAGGTCTTAAAGTGAAAGCAACCCAATATAGCCTAGCCTATACCCGCTCCTGTCTGTGTAGTTCATATTAATCAAACAACAACGGGGAAAAACAAACAGTAGCCTACCTAAACTAAAGCACTGTTTGTATCTGTATATTTAAGTTGTACTTATTTGTCCTATTGTCAAACAAGATTCATGCATTTTGTTTGTTTTATTGCCATGTGTGACTATTGTGCATCTGACATAATGATATGGAAAATGTGGCATCCTAATTATGAAAAAAAAACAAAAGCACATTTCTTAAAATGACCACCACCACAAAATCTGTAATTTTGATCTCACAATATTATATATATATATATAAAATACGCATGCATGCATGCAGTCACACTCTCACTCTACCGGTCAAAAGTTTGAGAATGGTATTTAAAGAAGTCTCTTCTGCTCACCAAGGCTGCATTTATTTGATCCAAAATACAGCAAAAACACTTATTGTGATTGTGTTTTTACAATTTAAAATGACTTTTTTTATATTTGAATATGCAATTTATTTCTGTGATTCAAACCTGAATTTTCAGCATCATTACTCCAGCCTTTACCTTACTCCAGAGTCACATAATCCTTCAAAAACCTTTTTTTTAACTTTCTATTTCAGATAAATGCTGTTCTTTAGAACTTTCTATTCATCAAAGAATCCTAAAAAAAATGTTTTACACAACTGTTTTCAACACTGATAATAATCATAAATGTTTGTTGGTCATCAAATCCTCATATGAGAATGATTTGTGAAGGGTCATGTGACTCTGAAGACTGGAGTAATGATGATTTGATCACAGGAATAAATGACACTTTACTATATATTCACATAGAAAACAGTCACAACAGAACAGTCACAATATTACAGATTTTTTGTATTTTTAATAACATAAATGCAGCATTGGTGAGCTGAAGAGACTTCTGTAAAAACATTAAAAAATCTTACCGTTCTCAAACTTTTGACCGGTAGTGTGTTTGTATATTAATCCTGATGGGATTGAGCTATGAGGAAGTGCAAATTTACTAATACTTTGTTCAATTTGAATAAATTAATTTGGTTTGCAAGTCATTTTGTGATTCTGCATTTCCTATTGTAAGTTTTTTTTTGTTGCGTTATATAGGTCTTAAATTTAATTCATAATGGTCTTAAAAAAGTCTTAAAAAGTCTTAAATTTGACTTGGTGAAACCTGCAGAAACCCTGTATACAAGTTCACCACTAGATGGGGGAAAATATCACACAGTGTAGCTTTAATAAGATTATGGGAAAATGCCCTTCATAAAAGGTAAAAATATCAAAGATATGCTGATTTAAATATCTCATAGCTGATTGAACACTGGTGAGAATATTGCTTCAGAATAAATTATTTATTTATACAAATTAGTGTCATTTTTTCAGATCAGAACCTTGTCCCCAGTGTTGGGGAAACGCATTACAAGTAACTTGAGTTACGTAATCAGATTACTTTTTCAAGTAACTAGTAAAGTAACGCTTTACTTTCCAAATTTACAACAAAATATCCGAGTTACTTTTTCACATTAATTTGACTGACAGCTCTCTTGACCCCATGTTGGGAAAAAACGAGTTAGTGCAGAGGCGTGTGTGTGAACATGAGGGTTATAGTAGTTCTAGACTAAATGTGAGCATTTATTCATCTCACTTGCACAATAAAGATTCAAAATGAATAAAATCAGTCAAATGCAATATCAGAGTACTATACAAACCTCAAATATATAAATGTTAAATAAAACAAATATTTGTATGCATTTAATTTACCTTTATTGACCAATGTCTTTCTGCTGATCTTTGATTCAGTTAAACCACGAGCAAAAATTACTAGATTCTTTGTTTTTATTGGTAGATCTTTTCTTTCCTGCGTCCATTCTTCCATTATCCAGAATGGCTGCGCTCTCTTTTGTTCATGCGTGAATTTGCATTTTTCCCTCAGCCTGAGGCTTATTATTAAAATTTTTGTATGAAGAGGTCTTTACATTTGCACAAAAATATAGCTTTTTTGTAAAAAAAAAAAAAAGAAAAAAAAAAAAAAAGCAAGCCTAGCCCAGGTGAGAAAAAGTAACGCAAAAGTAATGTAACGCATTACTTTTCTTAAAAAGTAACTAAGTAACTCAATTAGTTACTTTTTAAGGGAGTAACGCAATATTGTAATGCATTACTTTACAAAAAAAAAAAACCAAGCCTAGCCCAGGTGAGAAAAAGTAACGCAAAAGTAATGTAACGCATTACTTTTCTTAAAAAGTAACTAAGTAACTCAATTAGTTACTTTTTAAGGGAGTAACGCAATATTGTAATGCATTACTTTTCAAAGTAACTTTCCCCAACACTGCTTGTCCCCACCCAAACCCCTGCTGCCGTCGAATATATTATAATATAATATATTTTTAGAATATAAAATGAAAGCATAGCCTATATTTAATAAGATTATGAGAAAATGCCCTTCATAAAAGGTAAAAATATCAAAGATATGCAGATTTAAATATCTCATAGCTGATTGAACACTGGTGAGACTATTGCTTCAGAATAAATTATATTTACAACACAGTAAATTCTGAAAAAAAATATATATATTCCAAATTATTATGGATAATTAATTTGCCTCTTCCCTGACATCTTTGAAATAGAGAAACGCAAGAATTAATACTATGCCCCCCCCCCCCCCACCCTGAGAATCTGAGAATATATTTACAGAGATAATATTAGAGATTATATTTACACCAAATTATTATTTTTTATGCATCGCTCTTGACGACGGCCATTATAAGGAAGGAAATCCCACAGACTAGAATCTAGCTTAAAAAAAGTGCATAGAGCTGCTTTGTTTATTTGTTGTTTGTTGATTTTTTTAAATATAAAACTTGTTGAAATGTTTTAAGTGAGTGCATCTGTTCTTTTTGAACACTTTTATCTCATTTGAACAAAATCGTGATAATATTGATAACCGTGATAATTTGGGTCACTATAATCGTGATGATATTGATAACCGTGATAATTTGGGTCA
This sequence comes from Gobio gobio, assembly GCF_949357685.1. Lineage (NCBI taxonomy): Eukaryota > Metazoa > Chordata > Actinopteri > Cypriniformes > Gobionidae > Gobio > Gobio gobio. The sequence goes on along the minus strand of NC_137112.1, from coordinate 2,845,339 downwards.
CTATAATCGTGATAATATTGATAACCGTGATAATTTGGGTCACTATAATCGTGATAATATTGATAACCGTGATAATTTGGGTCACTATAATCGTGATAATATTGATAACCGTGATAATTTGGGTCACTATAGTCGTGATAATATTGATAACCGTGATAATTTGGGTCACTATAGTCGTGATAATATTGATAACCGTGATCATTTGGGTCACTATAATCGTGATAATATTGATAACCGTGATAATTTGGGTCACTATAGTCGTGATAATATTGATAACCGTGATAATTTGGGTCACTATAGTCGTGATAATATTGATAACCGTGATAATTTGGGTCACTATAATCGTGATAATATTGATAACCGTGATAATTTGGGTCACTATAATCGTGATAATATTGATAACCGTGATAATTTGGGTCACTATAATCGTGATGATATTGATAACCGTGATAATTTGGGTCACTATAATCGTGATGATATTGATAACCGTGATAATTTGGGTCACTATAATCGTGATAATATTGATAACCGTGATAATTTGGGTCACTATAATCGTGATAATATTGATAACCGTGATAATTTGGGTCACTATAGTCGTGATAATATTGATAACCGTGATAATTTGGGTCACTATAGTCGTGATAATATTGATAACCGTGATAATTTGGGTCACTATAATCGTGATAATATTGATAACCGTGATAATTTGGGTCACTATAATCGTGATAATATTGATAACCGTGATAATTTGGGTCACTATAATCGTGATAATATTGATAACCGTGATAATTTGGGTCACTATAATCGTGATGATATTGATAACCGTGATAATTTGGGTCACTATAATCATGATGATATTGATAACCGTGATAATTTGGGTCACTATAATCGTGATAATATTGATAACCGTGATAATTTGGGTCACTATAATCGTGATAATATTGATAACCGTGATAATTTGGGTCACTATAGTCGTGATAATATTGATAACCGTGATAATTTGGGTCACTATAGTCGTGATAATATTGATAACCGTGATAATTTGGGTCACTATAATCGTGATAATATTGATAACCGTGATAATTTGGGTCACTATAATCGTGATAATATCGATAACCGTGATAATTTGGGTCACTATAGTCGTGATAATATTGATAACCGTGATAATTTGGGTCACTATAATCGTGATAATATTGATAACCGTGATAATTTGGGTCACTATAGTCGTGATAATATTGATAACCGTGATAATTTGGGTCACTATAATCGTGATAATATTGATAACCGTGATCATTTGGGTCACTAAAATCGTGATAATATTGATAACCGTGATTATTTGGGTCACTAAAATCGTGATAATATTGATAACCGTGATCATTTGGGTCACTATAATCGTGATGATATTGATAACCGTGATCATTTGGGTCACTATAATCGTGATGATATTGATAACCGTGATCATTTGGGTCACTATAATCGTGATGATATTGATAACCGTGATCATTTGGGTCACTATAATCGTGATGATATTGATAACTGTGATAATTTGGGTCACTAAAATCGTGATGATATTGATAACCGTGATAATTTGGGTCACTATAATCGTGATGATATTGATAACCGTGATAATTTGGGTCACTATAATCGTGATGATATTGATAACCGTGATAATTTGGGTCACTATAATCATGATGATATTGATAACCGTGATAATTTGGATCACTATAATCGTGATGATATTGATAACCGTGATAATTTGGGTCACTATAATCGTGATAATATCGATAACCGTGATAATTTGGGTCACTATAATCGTGATAATATCGATAACCGTGATAATTTGGGTCACTATAGTCGTGATAATATCGATAACCGTGATAATTTGGGTCACTATAGTCGTGATAATATCGCTAACCGTGATAATTTGGGTCACTATAATCGTGATGATATCGATAACCGTGATAATTTGGGTCACTATATTCGTGATGATATCGATAACCATGATAATTTGGGTCACTATAATCGTGATAATATCGATAACCGTGATCATTTGGCTTGCTATAATCGTGATAATATCGATAACCGTGATCATTTGGGTCACTATAATCGTGATAATATCGATAACCGTGATCATTTGGCTTGCTATAATCGTGATAATATCGATAACCGTGATCATTTGGCTTGCTATAATCGTGATAATATCGATAACCGTGATCATTTGGGTCACTATAATCGTGATAATATCGATAACCGTGATCATTTGGGTCACTATAATCGTGATAATATCGATAACCGTGATCATTTGGGTCACTATAATCGTGATAATATCGATAACCGTGATAATTTGGGTCACTATATTCGTGATGATATCGATAACCGTGATAATTTGGGTCACTATAGTTGTGATGATATCGATAACCGTGATAATTTGGGTCACTATAGTCGTGATAATATCGATAACCGTGATAATTTGGGTCACTATAACCGTGATAATATCGATAACCGTGATAATTTGGGTCACTATAACCGTGATAATATCGATAACCGTGATAATTTGGCTCACTATAATCATGATAATATCGATAACCGTGATCATTTGGCTCACTATAATCGTGATAATATCGATAACCGTGATCATTTGGGTCACTATAATCGTGCTAATATCGATGACCGTGATAATTTGGGTCACTATAGTCGTTATAATATCGATAATCGTGGTAATTTGGGTCACTATAATCGTGATAATATCGATAACCGTGATAATTTGGCTCACTATAATCGTGATAATATCGATAACCGTGATAATTTGGGTCACTATAATCGTGATAATATTGATAACCGTGATAATTTGGGTCACTGTAATCGTGATAATATCGATAACCGTGATAATTTGAGTCACTATAATCGTGATAATATCGATAACCGTGATAATTTGGGTCACTATAATCGTGATAATATCGATAACCGTGATCATTTGGGTCACTATAATCGTGATAATATTGATAACCGTGATAATTTGAGTCACTATAATCGTGATAATATCGATAACCGTGATAATTTGGGTCACTATAATCGTGATAATATCGATAACCGTGATCATTTGGCTCACTATAATCGTGATAATATCGATAACCGTGATCATTTGGCTCACTATAATCGTGATAATATCGATAACCGTGATAATTTGGGTCACTATATTCGTGATGATATCGATAACCGTGATAATTTGGGTCACTATAGTTGTGATGATATCGATAACCGTGATAATTTGGGTCACTATAGTCATGATAATATCGATAACCGTGATAATTTGGGTCACTATAACCGTGATAATATCGATAACCGTGATAATTTGGGTCACTATAACCGTGATAATATCGATAACCGTGATCATTTGGCTCACTATAATCGTGATAATATCGATAACCGTGATCATTTGGGTCACTTTAATCGTGATAATATCGATAACCGTGATCATTTGGGTCACTATAATCGTGATAATATCGATAACCGTGATAATTTGGGTCACTATAATCGTGATAATATCGATAACCGTGATCATTTGGGTCACTATAATCGTGATAATATCGATAACCGTGATCATTTGGGTCACTATAATCGTGATAATATCGATAACCGTGATAATTTGGGTCACTGTTATCGTGATAATATTGATAACCGTGATAATTTGGCTCACTATAATCGTGATAATATCGATAACCGTGATAATTTGGCTCACTATAATCGTGATAATATTGATAACCGTGATAATTTGGGTCACTGTAATCGTGATGTGAAATTTCCATACCGTTTCATCCCTAGACATAATCGTCTGCTTTTTGAATGATCTGATATTGTGTGTTTGATCAGTGTGGTGCTGGTGAGCTTCCTGGAGCAGGAGCGTCCATCGGTGAAGGTGATTCTGGGTCACGCGGTGGCCGATGTTCAGATCCTCGCGAGCGGAACGGAGGAATCGGAGAGGCGGATGAAGAGCTTGTTCCTGCCGGACACAGCGCAGGTCCTGAGCGCGGAGGAACTGAAGTCGCGGAGGGAGGATCTGCGTCTGTGGCTGGAGAAGAACAGAATCCCGGTGGCTGAAGACGGGGAGGTTCTGCGTGTGGCCGGCGTGCTGACCATCAGCGCCCCCTACAGCACTGGAGACTGCAGCTGCGCCAATGAGATCATTCTGGCCAGAGTTCAGAGTCTAGTTGAGAGCATCCCTGGAGCTGAACACACTCCACTGTCCTAAACACACTACTGATGACATCCGCTCGTTCATAAGGTCCGTTAGGATGAGACGTTAATGCATGATGTTCAGGAGGTTTGAGGAAATCCCTTTTTTAGGATTTCCGTTACATTATGTGTAAATATTTACGTTTTTGATTCTTCATGTAACATTCAAAGTTACTTTATGTTTGCTGATGTTATAATAAATGTTTCCTGATGAATGCATGAATTAACATTTGTGCGTTGCAGATTAGTGTGTTGGAGACCTTAAAGGATTAGTTCACTTTTAGATAAACTTTTGCTGATAATTTACTCTCCCTCATGTCATCCAAGATGTCCATGTCTTTCTTTCTGCAGTCGAAAAGAAATTAAGGTTTTGGATGAAAACATTCCAGGATTGTCCTCCATATAATGGACTTCAATGGGCTCCAAACGGGTCAAATGTCAGTTTCAGTGCAGCTTCAAAGGGCTTTAAACGACACCAGATGATGAATAAGGGTCTGATCTAGACAAACCATCAGTTTCTGAGAGAAACCCAGCAGTATTTATGATATTATTTTACCTCTTATCAGACGAACGTGATCATCTCTGAGCTCCGCCATAACTTCCGACAAGTGAGGTCAAATTAGATCATGGTTATAGATATATCGATAGTAGATGCCTCATTCTACTGATCCGTGCAGTCGCTAATGAGGCAAACGAATACATCTATGACCATGATCGAATTTGACCTCACTTGCCGGAAGTTATGGCCTGAATTCAAAAATTCAGGATATTATTAAAGGGTTAGTTCACCCAAAAATGTAAATTGTGTCATTAATGACTGAGCCTCATGTGGTTGGACACCCGTCAGACCTCCGTTCATATTCAGACACAAATGAAGATATTTTAGTGTAAATCTGATGCTCTGAAAGGCCTCCATTGGCTCAACTTTACACTCTCAAGACCCTTAAAAGACACTAAAGACTAAAGTTACAAAGTCCATCTCACTACAGCGGCTCTACAATAACTTTATGAAGACGAGAATAGTTTCTGTGCGCAAAAAAACCCTAAATAACGACTTATATAGTGATGACGATTTCAAAACACGGCCTCATGTTCAAACTAATGAATCCTTAACTTTGACAACAATGCCCTTTTACAAAGAAAGATTGGGTTCAAAATGCAACAAATCTGATAAATTACACTTAAAATATTATCAAAATAGTATTTGTTATTGATTTAACCTGTAAAATTTTTTTTTTTAAATGGACAAAATATAAATTTTACAAGGTAGATGTAAAAAAAATCTTAATAGGTCATAAGCCTTCTTAATAAATTATTTGTTATTGTTTCGGTAGTGACAAATTTGGGGAGAAGGAAAATATTCCAGCATTTTCTGAAAATACAATATGAGAATTAACTACATTAGATATTACAAAATGCAAAATTTGAGGGAATTTCCAACTCTGACTTTGTAGAATGGCCCATTTAGAGAAACAAGAATATTTGCACACAGTAAAGGCACTTATTAAGTTCCAAAAGTTACCAGTAAATATAAAAATGTTTGTTATTTTTCAGTGTCCAGATGTTTTGTTAAAAGGATGAGGATATCTTTGTGCCTAGATACTATCTTAGCTGAACAATATCACAAATGTAAGAATATGTATTTATAAAGTGTTTGGTGTAATTTAGCATAAGCGAGTAACAGACAGGAGAATACTGGTATATGTTTGTCTCTTCTGTGCATATGAATATGAGACCATTCAGTATCCCAGGGAATGTTCTCATAACGTTCAGTTAACGTTACTGGAAGAACGATTGTCCATAAGTTTGAAAAACCTTGCCAGAAGTTCTGAGAAAGTTCCCTGTTATGACATTGACACTGTGATAACCATTTCATACACTTTTTATGAGCTAAAAGAGAGAAGGACATTAAAGGGTATAGTTCACCCAAAAATGAGTTTCTTTGTTCTGCTGAACACAAAAGAAGATATTTTGAAGAATGTTTGTAACCAAGCAGATAGAGCAACCATTGACATATAATTTTCTTATTAACAGTTGCACTTCTTCCTTCAAGTGGCATTACTACTATAACAGGAAGGCACTGATAACTTAAATTATTGGATAATATTTTTATAACATTACAGAACTCTGTAGGTGTAAGAACTGGCTTTGAGACAATATGAGAAAATGTTTAACTCTATACAGTGCTTAAGACGACACCACAAAGGAAAACTATTTTATATTTCTAAATGTCTCTTATGTATTGTGAGATGTCTCACAGCAAGTGCACCAATGGGTAAACAGTATTAATTAAGATAAAAAAGATTTGAGTAAAAGCAATGAAATATATATTTTTGTTCAATAATATTTTTTCTTTTTTTGGTGTTTTGAGATAATTTTATGATTTATAATTAATATTAATGCAATAATTATGACATTTTTTCCCATTGAATATAATTAAAATGTATATATATAATTGTTTTATATATATTTTTTTTATTAAAGCTGTATTTTAAAGTCTAGCCTAGGCCTCATGAAAGCAATGTTTTAAGTGAGATCGGTGCCATCCGGTGGACACATTGAGCATTTTTATCATACAATAGCACATTTTTACCACTATAGTGGATCTTACATTTTATAAAAAATAAATAAAAAAATTGTAGCTTCATCGGAATGGTCCGAAACTTGGTGACTTTATTGGTACTTGGTATATGAACACCCAAAACACACACACACACAAATGAATGCGTTCCATTCCAAAAGCTAATTGTGTGTGTGTGTGTGTGTGTTTTTGTCTGTTTTGCACTCTTGATGTTTTAGAGATTCACTTCTTCACTGTTGAGTCCTTTTTTCTGCATCCTGGCTGATTTGTAGATTGTATGCACAAAAAAACGAACACATTCACTTCCTATGGGGGTCATTTTTGACCCGAAGGTCCTGTGTGAGAATTTTTTTTTACAACCACTTAGAATTTTCAAATCCTGTCCCCAATTGTTTTTGGGTGTTCATATACCAAGTACCAATAAAGTTACCAAGTTTCGGACCATTCCGATTAACCTTTTTTTATTTTTATTTTTATAAAACGCAAGATCCACTATAGTGGTTAAAATGTGCTACCCAGAGTAATGGACTAAGAGAGCGATCACTTCAATGTTGGCAATGGGCCACGAAGTTCCTACACTTTAAACGTGTGTATTCCTTTGTGTTTACAAACAGCACCAAGTCAAACATACACATCTTCTATTGTATTATTTCAGTATTATGATCAGTGAGCTTGGCTCATGGCTTGCAAGTAATACCATTTCAGGCACTTGAACATGCAAAAATCACAGTTTTTCAATTTCATAAATGATTATTTTTCAGGGCTGTTGTTTAAAAGAAAATAAATAAATAAAAGATGTGCAGAATGTGCTAATTAAATAGAACTGTGCGCTTTAACGAGATAAATGAACAGGGCAGATTTGCACATTCATTGCATTCTCTCAAGTTTATTTATAACTTCTTTACAATTAGCAAGAAGAATCAAAGAAAGTGATGATGAAGAGGTTCATCCTGAAGAAGGTTTCCGCTTTCTTTGCTTTGTCTCCGTTCTCTCATGTACGAGAAAAATCTGCAGATTATTCCAACCACAGTACCTACACAAACATCAGTACTATCTCGATCAAAATTCAGAAATTCGTTTTGTAGTTATTGATTTTGCATTTACTTTATGGCATACCTGATGGCACTGGGAATTAATTTCACCATATCGAACATGTGGCAATGTGTTCACAATTGTTCGTAAGTTTCCAGGATCCACATTCTCCACCATTTAGACGTTGAATGGCATATATCATGGCGTCTCGGTCTTGTGGAGGAAGAGTGTCACTGTCTAAATAGTTGTTTCTATTAACTTTTTCAGGCGCTTTATTAATAACCCTCGTGCACTGGTGGATTTCTGCTTACACTCCTTATGGTTCGGGTCAAATTGACCCTAATTGGATTCAATACAATTCCCCAAAAATCACACTATGAAAAAACACATACAATCAGGTACAAACAATTAACTTTTAATATCAATACTTTTCACACATTACAAAGAATAAATATCTGAATTTACGATTTATAAAAATACTTTTAACCATTTTTATTTTTAAGATTGGCCCTTAGGACACTTGCCTTTATACATTTAGAACAATAATATCTTAGTCTAAACCTAAAGAAATCTTGACTAACTATATAGCATTTTAAAGCTTTCAGACTCTAATTTTCATATTTGGTGACTGATTTTCAAAAGAGATGATAGATAAATAGCGATAGATTCGTCATTTGTGATGCGGTACCAAACTATAACGCACGTTTTGACTCTTTCCATATGTTTTTTTTATATGCATTTTAGAGATTGAATTCAAATCAAATATTAACATTACTGCCCAAACTACTTCTCAATAGGATGTCTACTGCATAGATATTTTAAAAAGTATGAAAATATAACGTTCAGATCACTCAAACCATATATGGAAATCCAAGAGTCTACATGTCATAGTGGAAAACGTTGGTACTGCACACATAAACTTTTTTTTTTTTTTTTTTTTTGAGATATCAACCTAAAATTTGGTACAGAATTTGTTCAGATATTTAGCTTTGATTTTCTTGAGGTTTTAGAATGTAACATGTTTTGTAAAATGTATATTTTATATAAAATATAAAAATATATATGTTATATATTTTCATGTACATAAACTTCTATAACTTGTTTTAAACTTTACTTTTACGACTTATACAGTGATGGCCGATTTCAAAACACTGCTTCATGAAGTTGCTAATAGTTGAAGAGCTCTGAGATGCACAAAGTGTTTTGTATTTTGTGTCTGTACTGTACTTTTGAATATCTGTCCTATATGGGTCAAATTGACCCACAAACAGCAAGAGTGTATAACATTTTGATATGCACATTTCACAACGCATTATCATGTTGAAACTTTGCATGCATGTTAATGACCCTAAATGAGAAAAGGTCACACAATTTCAAGAAAAACAATGTAGGTTAGATAGTATTTCAGATAGATTGAAAAAAGAAATTATAGCTAATTTTTACCATTTGTGGCATACAAAAAATATTTCTGTATTGAAAAAATGGGGAAAAGCTAATTTTTTTAGCTTCATAGGTTAGTAAAAAACTAAAATAACAAAATATAACCAAGAAATGTTATTATTTTGGGTCTCTACAATTGCCTTAGAACATTAAAATATGCGGGTCAAATTGACCCGTGAACATCACGAACGTAACAGTAAATGTGTGTGTATGTGTCAAAACACATCAGCGTGTTGAAACTTTGCATGCATGTTCATGACCCTAAATGAGAAAAAGTCACAAAATTTTAAGAAAAAAAACATAAGTTAACTGATATTTCTGACAACTTAAAAATCAAAACGGGTCAAATTGACCCGCAACATAACACAAGGGTTAAATCAGCAGCCATCTGGATCTCCTGGGAAAAATGTATGTATAATGCAAAACTTAATGAAAGAATTGTGAGTCTTAAAATATTTGGAATATAAAGATGTCATACTTGTCATCTCAAACATGTTTTGCTCCTCTGATCTCCCTTCCATGTCCACATTATCAATGGTCATAAATCCCACCACAGCGAGGAAATGAAAGCATGTCTCCAAATTGAAGCTGTGAGGATTAAACAAAATGTAACCGAGGTAAATAATCTGCAATAATAAGCACTTCAGATGAAGTCAAATGGGAAGTTTACCTGGTTTACATCAACCAGCTCAGGCACAACAAGACACGGCTGGAGAAGCAGAATGATCAGAACAAACTTCTCGCTCAAGCTCTTCATTTTTACAGCCTCCTTTGAAAAAGCAACTCATTAAGGCATGTTCATGTAATTCATTTAGTGTTAAGCTTATATAATAATCCATAATTCTAGACTCTATGGAAGTACGTCTCAAAAAGTACTTGTACACAGAAGTACTTAATACTAACTGCAGTTGCCCAAAGTGATATACAAAGGTAAAAATAAATAAAACAGAGGTCAATTCAAAGTAAAACACAGAAATCAGTGTAAAACATGCAGTGTAAAAAAATAAATCAGGTCTCCAATTGAAAATTTTCTAGTGAGCGATCACATCTAAATTTTTCAGTTGGCCAAATTGAATTTTAATTGAATTAAATTGCATCAATTTACAGAAATTCAATTTGGGGATTTACCTGGGTTGATGATCAGGTGGTGAGGGTAGTGTGTCAGGTAGCATGAGAAACGGACGCTAAATAGTGTTCTTGTGCAATTATCTTATCATAACCATCTTTCCTGATTTACTTATAGTTTGAATAGACCCATGAATGATATCTTACAGTCAGTTAAGATGACAAATTGAGTAACAAAGGAGAGCAGATTATCCAGACAGGCTGATAGGCTTCAGTCTAATTTATCACCAATCGTCGTTATTTGCACATTTTATAGAGCTCTACAGGCAAATGAATTCACAAATGAATCATGCTACAACGTGTGTGATGTAGGTATGCATCTCGAAGAGAAGGAGAAGTGCTGCAAGACCATACACTGGTAAAAATGATGTGTTGGATTTACTTAAAATATATATATGCACCATTTTTGCATCATACCTTTTAACCCTTAATCGGCCCTTGGGCTCCAGCTGACCCCACTGGACTTTTCCTCCATTTTTTAAAAGTGTTCCCTTCATCTCAGGGCCATGAGACTCTGTGACTTTTCCTAAATAATATATCTAAACATGCACAAAACATCTGGGCTTGATTTGGTTGTTCTAAAGGTGTTACTAAATCCAGTATAAATCTGAAAATTTCCACATTTATATCAAGGTCTGGTCCTAGAGCATAAACACAAAGTAGAACAAACTTTCTGTCTCATACACACACGCACACACACACAAAGATTTTCATACATAAATGAAGTACTAATACTAGAGCACAAATGCAATATGGAACAAGCATGTTCACTCACACGCACACACACACACACACACGCACGCACGCACGCACGCACGCACGCACGCACGCACGCACGCACGCACGCACGCACACACACACACACACACACACACACACACACACACACACACACAAACACACACACACACAAACACAGGTGTCTGGAGCATTTTTTTGGATTTTGGCAATGAATGGGAAAATGTAAAAAATGCTTTTTTTTTCACTTTGTTTGTAAAAAAAAATCAACTAAATCCAGTATAAATCTGAAAATGTCTACATTTATATCAAGATCTGGTCCTAGAGCATAAACACAAAGTGGAACGAACTTTCTGTCTCACACACACACACACACACACACACACACACACACACACACACACACACACACACACACACACACACACACACACACACACACACACACACACACACACACACACACACACACACACACACAAAAACACACACATGTGTGTGACTGCAACAGAGAGCATTTTTATAGAAATTGGCAAATAAAATCAACAAAACTGGCATAAATCTGAAAAAATTCCATACATAAATGAAGGACAAATACTAGAGCACAAATGCAGCATGGAACAATCATGAGAAAGAGAGGGAAAAGGGCAAATAAAAGAAAGATGAACGGCAGCTTAACTTCTGCATAACTTCCCTCTGGCCCTCTAGTGGATAATGTGGTCATTGCTCTCTCTCTCTCTCTCTCTCTCTCTCTCTCTCTCTCTCTCTCTCTCTCTCTCTCTTTCTCTTTAAATATAATTCCTAAAGTTTTTCCACAAACCTACAGATGGCGGTATTCTATCCCTAACACATAGAGCAATGTCCAAAAACTATTTATATTTATTTAAGATCATCATTCAAGTGATTGTTTCATAAAAAAATAATTTTTAATGAGCCAATTTATGACATAGTTAAGTATTTGTGCAGTAAATAGGTAAAAAACTACCAAATACCCACAAAAACACAGCATAAATGTATAGTTGAGAAGTAAATAAAAAAAATGATATATAGTTTTCCATGTAAAAAAATTATTTTTCCTTATGCAATCGCTCTGTAAATGTTTGGGGTCTATCTGAGCCCAAGGGACTCAAACGTAAACCCTACTTGAGGGACGATTAAGGGTTAAGTAAACCTAACTTGGAATAATTTTACTTAAAATTAACAAGAAAACCTTTGTTATGTGTACTGAGTTCACTCAACATTCTTTACTTAAAAATATATGTAACACTATAGAATCTACTAAGTAATGTTAAGTTAACGCAACTTGCACATACTTGCATGTTACGTATATTTTTTTAGTAAAGAATGTTGAGTGAATTCAAATATTTAAGTACATATAACAAAGGTTTTCTTGTTAATTTTAACCCTTTAACTGTCCCCCCCTTTTTAGAATACACATGAAAATGCACTATCCAAACTTAAAGGGCTGTAATTCAAGAATGCTTTGGAATATAGACCAAAGTTTGGTCTCGTTTTAAAGACGACATTCTGCAGATTATTGCTGAAGTGAAAGCAATTCAAAATATGAAAGTATGAAATAGTTATGGAAGTTTAAATTTACTGTAAATGAAAAATACTGTACTAAATATTTTTTATTTCATATAAAATATATATTTTACAAAAAAGAATTTACTCTAAAATTACTATAAAATCAAAGCCATATGTCTAACCAATTTGTGTTCCAAATTTGAAGTTGATATCACAAAAATTGAAGTCCCCATGAGATTTTGTTTAGGGTGCTGTACCAAAAATAGCCACCGGGTGTCATTCAAATTCCATTTATTGTTGTTTTGATGCATTTTCCTGTAAATTTCTGTCCAAATATTACTTCCATCACAAATCAGTCACCAAATATGGACCCTTGAGACTCAGACCTTTCCGACAATATGCGTTTTGTCAAGATTGGAAAAGATTTTGAATATAAAGTAGTTAAAATAATTGTTGTAATATGAAACATGACAGCGCCCACTAGAATAATTTAGAGTAACGTTTCCATGGCAACACAATGTCCGATTTCAAAACGGTTTTCACAGGATGAATTTTGAGTTTGTAAGCTTTCAAATGATACCTAATTTGTGATAATTACTTAAATATATGATATGAAAAAAGGCGATCAAAAAAAGAGCGCCAGGCGTCCCACCTGTGGGACGGTGACAGTTAAGAGGTTAAGTAATATTATTCCAAGTTGGGTTTACTTAAAAAGTATGATGCAAAATTGGTGCATATATATTTTAAGGAAATTCAACACATCATTTTTACCAGTGTACTCCAACATTGTGAGGATTTTCATTTTAGGGCGGCTCAGGCCCAGTGAGGGTATGAGAAAAATGCTAACACTTTAGTTTAGGGTCCAATTCTCACTATTAACTAGTAGCTTATTGGCATGCATATTAGAATATTGGCTGCTTATTGTTACTTATAAAGCAAATATCAATGCCTTACGTATGACCATATTGTACATCCCTTAATCGTACCCAGGAATGGGTTTATAAACACAGAGATCCCAAATGTGAGGTAGTTCGGGGAAATGCTCCCTGCAAGACAATTTTGATAACCATGATCTACACGTGCATTTTAAGAAGTTCTGAAGGCCAAAAAATTAGATGACAATAACTTGAACAGCATGTCAGTGGGCAGATATGACTGATAGTTTTTCCATTTTCTTCAGTAAACATATGGTTAACTGATATTTATATGTTTTACGAATCATTTTCGTAGACATGTTAATTTAGTGAAGGCTACCAGTGGGGAGTTCAAACAAAAACCTTTTAGGAAAATCAACATCAAATTATGAAAACTTGTCAAATTTTTCACTTGTATAATTGAACATCTGTGACGACTTCGGGATATCAGTGAGTGCAAACAGAGAAAAATAACTGCAGAAGTGGAGGAAATGAGGGAAAAGTCTATTAAGATTTGTCCAGCCTCAATTTTTTCTTGCTTGACAAAATGGCACTCAAACCAATCAATTAATCCTAACTTTCTGAGTAAACAAGGTATGTGAATATAACTAGAGTTAAGATGTTAAGTAAAGTTAACTAAAAGGAGTTTGTTAGAATCACATTGGATTTTCCAGTGCATTCAGAATTTAAAAAATATTTTTAATTTAACATCATTGTATTAGGTTTCTCATTCAACTGCATTGTTAAACTGACTTGAAACAGTTAAAAAATAACCAAAAATAACATTTGATGGATGCTTGTTCAGTTTACTTAAGTGTGAATAGACCCACTTTAAGTAAATTAAGTTAATCCAACACTATTGTTTTTCAACCACTTTACTTAATCCATTTGAGTTGAGAGTACATAAATGATTTTCGTTTTAAAATAGCATTACAGAAACCAGGATTTTCCCTTCCCATCATGCTTTGCACAGAACTGGATAGTGAGAGTAAATGTTGAAATAAAATGTTTTTTTATGCGTTTCTATCAGCAAGATGAAAAAATTGGGAGACTTGTTTTTATATTTTAAAGAGATTCTGGTATGTTAGTGATTTTAGAGGGGAGGAGCACATTCAGGTAATCCCATCATGATTAAATATATATTGGGTTATAATTTTACCATTATGACATGTTGGAGTGTGATTCTCAATTTAATCAGCCAGCATAATTTTATTTACGCTATTTAGACACGTTTGAATGTGTCTGAACGCATCACATCAGAAGCCTTGGAATGCAACACGAGTTAATACTTTTATACTGTTTTTGCAATAAATACCTGTGACTGTGCTTGTATTTTCCTGTTACGTGTTTTATATTGTTGAGGAGTGAGTGGGTTTAGGGTAGGAGTGGAGTTAGTTGATCCAAAATATAAAAGTAGCCTATAAATATTCATAAAATCATGTCTGCTTTTACAAATGCAAAGAATTAAACACGTCTTGATTTGACGCATTGGGCAAACAGTGGAAATCAATGGAGCACCTGCGCGTCGATATAGTGACGTCTAGGGGTAACTTTAGCGTCTTCATTGTGGCACTTTACCATGCTTCAGGTTTTGACACCTTGGGAATGAGAATGGGTTGGAAATGCACATAGCAGCTGATGACACTAAACAGGCACATCTGGACAGAGATGAACTAATGAGCAAATAATGAGAACTAATGTAGGCATGACCGAAACTACACAGTAATGATGAGAGAATTTGAGCGAGTGCTGATTACAAATTCAGTTCCTGAGCCTGTGCATGACACCGGCATTACTTGCGGTGACAATTCTCTGATTGGCCAGTCAGGGTTCCCACTCTTTTTCAGCAACCATTTTCCAGGACATTTTAAATTTTACTACAGCGGGAATAAAAGACGAGGATCACGCCAAATATTGCATTCTAAAGGCCTGTACACACCGGGACGAATATCGCGCGCGCTTATCGCCAGCGTTTTTCGTGCCGTTTTTCGGCGCGTCTTGAGTGTTCACACCCAAGTGATTTCCACTGGCGCTGCGCCGAGTGAACGTGCACATTCAGTCGATGCGCTCCCGGTACACAAGATGGTGCTGCGGCACTTTAAGCCTCTGACACTCGCTTGTCACACAGAAGGAGAGGAGAGACAGTATTTACGTGCTTGCCAAAACCACAGACATATTATGTATATGGACAAAACCATTCACACACTTTTTGCTAACTGGCAAGCAGCATTAGCAGCTCATCTTCTTCTTTGTCTACTTACTACTTCTTCGTCGTATCAATGTGTGCTCGGCAAGACCGTTTTGTGCTTGAGCGCCACCAAGTCGAGTTTTACTGTCACTTCAGCAGCTCCAGGCACGTGAACAAAAGCGCCGATCTCATTGGTCGGACAGTTTTTTACGCGCCGCGTCAAAATAAAAAAACGAACCCGAGGCGTTTTTTTAAAAATGACGCTTTTACGCCTGGCGTTTTGCGCGTCGGTGTGAACACTCACATTGGCGCCCGTTGTTTAGTCCCGAGGCGTTAAACGTCGGCGATAAACGCGTGCGAAAATCGTCCCGGTGTGAACAGGCCTTAAGTCTTTAAAAGCTGTACAGTTTATTGCCATTACTTAACAATCCAGCATTTTTCAATATGAGCTCTTAATCATACATTATGACTGTGGAAGCTTGTTTACACCACAGAATAGAAAGAAATGGTAATTGTGACTTTTTATCTCGCTATTCTGACTCTCTCAATTGCGAGTTTACATATTTGTGATATAAACGCGAAAATTTTCGCGATTCTTTTTTCTCAGAATTTGACTTCATAACTTGCAATTGCAGTTTAGATCTCGCAATTCTGAGAAAAGTCAGAATTGCGATATATAAACTCGCAACTGCGCAAAAAGTCAATTGTGAAGAAAAGACTTGCGAGTTTATATCACGCAATTCTGACTTTATAACACACAAATGTGACTTTATATCAAAATTATGTGATTAGGTAGCAGCTTACGAGTTAACATTCACTGCATACATTTGAGCAGTTATAGCATTAGCTATTAAGCATCATTATTCAAATACTACTCATACGCATCAAACTCAGCATTCCTGAACATGTGCTTTCTGCAACTAGCGCTAATCGTCTGGGCCAGCGATAAACTCTTTATACTCGGCTAAAGATATCACTTTTTCCCAGACAACAAGATTTTCCAGGACATTTTACATTTTCTCTAATTTTCCATGTGTTTTCCAGGACTGGAAAATTTGTCATAAATTTTCCAGGTTTTCCAGGACGAGTGAGAACCCTGCCATTGCATTGGTTAGCTCAGCAGAAACATGTGTGATTGGTTATAATGCAAAGCACTAGAGTCGTCATGGTTTCAGGTGTAAACTTGGATTTCTTGAAGGCCTCGAATTCAGTGCCACAAGCCACTGATGTTTCAGGGGAACATAGATGTTCAATTCTCATTGACGAAACTTTCACTGTGTCCCCAGATTGCTCTGCAGGGTATACCAGAATCTCTGAGAAAGCCATAAACATTTTTTTTTCTCTCCAAAAAGCAGGGAAAACTCAAGGGCTCACATAAATATCACTAAGTTTCACAAGTCTATCCAAGCATGCACTACCAAAAAAAGTAAATAAAAGGCACTTAAAACGTCGTTACAAAGTCCATCTCACCACAGTGGCTCTACAATAATCTTACGATGCGACGACAATAGTTTTTGTGCTAAAAAAAAAATCAAAATAACACCTTTATCCAACTTGTTATTGCCTTCCGTGTGTGCCTCCACGACGCATGCGCGAGAATATGACGTAGCGCCGGCGTTCGGGAATCCATGAAATGCTCACTTTAGCCCCATTTTGAGCACTACACCGAGACCTAAAGCACGATCAATGTAGAATTCAACAGCTGAGATACGCACGTCTTCCTCTGCTCGTAAACAAATCTCTTCTGGGTCATGTGTCCGAACGCCGGATCTGCGTCATATTCTCACGCATGCGTCGTGGAGACACACACGGAAGACAAGAACAAGCTGGATAAAGGTGTTATTTAGATTTTTTTTGCGCACAAAAACTATTGTCGTCGCATCGTAAAATTATTGTAGAGTCACTGTGGTGAGATGGACTTTGTAACGGCGTTTTTAATGCCTTTTATGGGTCTTGTGAGTGTAAATGTACTGAATGCCAATGGAGGCCTATCTGAAGCCTTTCTCAGCATCAGCTTTACACTAAAATATCTTCATTTGTGTCTGAAGATGAACGGAGGTCTGACGGGTGTCCAACCACATGAGGGTGAGGAATTAATGACAGAATTTTCATTTTTGGGTGAACTAACCCTTTAAATGGGTTAGACAGTGGTTCATGTAGGTTGTCTACAAACCGGATGGTTGGTGGTTCGATCCCCGGTTCCACCTGTCCATGAGCAAGACACCGAAACCCAGCTGCTCCCGACGAGCTGGATGGCAATGCCTTGCGTCGGTGTATGAACGGGTGAATGTGAGGCAGTATGTAAAGCGCTTTGGATGGCCATGGGTCTGTTGAAAGCGCTATATAAATGCAGTCCATTACCCATTTAAATGGAACGCCAGAATGCTTTTGTATAGACCAGCACACTCAAAACAAGTGTTAGTGTCAACACTTGTAGTTCGGCTCACTTGATTCTTTTGGTCCAGACCAAAAACAAAAACAAAAACATTTAGTCCTGATACGGTTAGCAACTGACATTTTTTCACTGAACCAAGAGATCTCAAAGCTAAAGGCATGAAGATTCGTTCACAACCTGCTTTTATGACGTATTGCCTAATTTTGAGACCCTAACCCTTACCAGACATCCTAAACAATGCTGTGTGCTGGGATGAATGCACTTGTTGTATGTGCATAACCTGCATATACAGTGGAGATCGAAAGTTTGGGCACCTCAGGTACAAATTTATATTAATGTGCATAAAGAAGCCAAGAAAAGATGGAAAAATCTCCAAAAGGCATCAAATGACAGATTAAACATTCTTATAATATGTCAAAAAAAAAGTTAGATTTTATTTCCATCATTTACACTTTCAAAATAACAGAAAACAAAACAAAAAATGGCGTCTGCAAAAGTTTGGGCACCCTGCAGAGTTAATGCCTTGTGCTGCCCCTTTTGGCGAGCTGAGACCTGACAGTGTCATGGATTGTTCTCAATCATCGTCTGGAAAGACCAGGTGATGTCAATCTCAAAGGTTTGAAATGCCCAGACTCATCTGACCTTGCCCCAACAATCAGCACCATGGGTTCTTCTAAGCAGTTGTGTAGAAAATTGAAACTGAAAATAGTGGACGCTCACAAAGCAGGAGAAGGCTATAAGAAGATAGCAAAGCGTTTTCAGATGCCAATATCCTCTGTTCGGAGTGTAATTAAAGGGTTAGTTCACCCAAAAATGAAAATTCTGTCATTAATTACTTACCCTCATGTGGTTGGACACCCGTCAGACCTTGAAGCTTCGAAGCATTATGAATCAGTGAGTCGATTCAGCGGTTTGAAGCATTATGAATCAGTGAGTCGATTCAGCGGTTTGAAGCGTTATGAATCAGTGAGTCGATTCAGCGGTTTGAAGCGTTATGAATCAGTGAGTCGATTCAGCGGTTTGAAGCGTTATGAATCAGTGAGTCGATTCAGTGGTTTGGAGCGTTATGAATTAGTGAGTCGATTCAGCGGTTTGAAGCGTTATGAATCAGTGAGTCGATTCAGTGGTTTGGAGCGTTATGAATCAGTGAGTCGATTCAGCGGTTTGAAGCGTTATGAATCAGTGAGTCGATTCAGTGGTTTGGAGCGTTATGAATCAGTGAGTTGATTCAGCGGTTTGAAGCGTTATGAATCAGTGAGTCGATTCAGCGGTTTGAAGCGTTATGAATTAGTGAGTCGATTCAGTGGTTTGAAGCGTTATGAATCAGAGAGTCGATTCAGTGGTTTGGAGCGTTATGAATCAGTGAGTCGATTCAGCGGTTTGAAGCGTTATGAATCAGAGAGTCGATTCAGCGGTTTGAAGCGTTATGAATCAGAGAGTCGATTCAGCGGTTTGGAGCGTTATGAATCAGTGAGTCGATTCAGCGGTTTGAAGCGTTATGAATTAGTGAGTCGATTCAGCGGTTTGAAGCGTTATGAATCAGAGAGTCGATTCAGTGGTTTGAAGCGTTATGAATTAGTGAGTCGATTCAGCGGTTTGAAGCGTTATGAATTAGTGAGTCGATTCAGCGGTTTGAAGCGTTATGAATCAGAGAGTCGATTCAGCGGTTTGAAGCGTTATGAATCAGAGAGTCGATTCAGCGGTTTGGAGCGTTATGAATCAGTGAGTCGATTCAGCGGTTTGAAGCGTTATGAATCAGGGAGTCGATTCAGCGGTTTGAAGCGTTATGAATCAGTGAGTCGATTCAGCGGTTTGAAGCGTTATGAATCAGGGAGTCGATTCAGCGGTTTGAAGCGTTATGAATCAGTGAGTCGATTCAGCGGTTTGAAGCGTTATGAATCAGTGAGTCGATTCAGCAGTTTGGATCGCCAAATTTCAGCAGTTTGGCGGTTTGACACGCGATCCGAATCATGATTCGACTCACTGATTCATAACGCTTCGAAGCTTCATGAGGCCGTGTTTTGAAATCGTCATCACTATATAAGTCGTTATTTAGGGTTTTTTTACGCACAAAAACTATTCTCGTCTCTTCATAAAGTTATTGTAGAGCCGCTGTAGTGAGATGGACTTTGTAACTTTAGTCTTTAGTGTCTTTTAAGGGTCTTGAGAGTGTAAAGTTGAGCCAATGGAGGCCTTTCAGAGCATCAGATTTACACTAAAATATCTTCATTTGTGTCTGAAGATGAACGGAGGTCTGACGGGTGTCCAACCACATGAGGCTCAGTCATTAATGACAGAATTTACATTTTTGGGTGAACTAACCCTTTAAGAAATGGCAGTCATCAGGAACAGTGGAAGTTAAAGCAAGATCTGGAAGACCAAGAAAAATATCAAGACAGAACAGCTCGCAGGATTGTGAGAAAAGCAAGTCAAAACCCACGTTTGACTGCACGATCCCTCCAGAAAGTTCTGGCAGACACTGGAGGTGTGGAGCACTATTCCATTATAAAGAGATACTTGTACAAATATGGTCTTCATGGAAGAGTCATCAGAAGAAAACCTCTTCTACGTCCTCACCACAAAGACCAGCGTTTGTGAAGTTTGCAAATGAACATATAGACAAGCCTGATGCATTTTGGAAACAAGTTCTGTGTACCGATGAGGTTAAAATAGAACTTTTTGGCCGGAATGAGCAAAGGTACGGTTGGAGAAGAAAGGGCACAGAATTTAATGAAAATAACCTCTGTCCAACTGTTAAGCATTGGGGTGGATCAATCATGCTTTGGGTTTGTATTGCAAATGGAAATGGAACATTTCACGAGTAGAAGGAAAATGGATTCAATAAAATTACTGCAAATTTTGGATGCTAATTTGATGCCATCTGTGAAAAAGCTGAAGTTAAAGAGAGGATGGCTTCTACAAATGGATAATGATCCTAAACACACCTCAAAATCCACGGTGGATTACATCAAGAGGCGTAAACTGAAGATTTTGCCATGGCCTTCACAATCTCCTGACCTCAACATAATCTACGGATAGACCTTAAAAGAGCAGTGCGTGACAGACAGCCCAGAAATGTCAAAGAACTGAAGACTTTTGTAAGGAAGAATGGGTGAAGATACCTCAAACAAGAATTGAAAGACTCTTGGCTGGCTACAAAAAGCGTTTGCAAGCTGTGATACTTTCCAAAAGGGGCAGATATTAACTCTGCAGGAAGCCCAAATTATTGCAGACGCCATTTTTTCGTTTTCTGTTATTTTGAAAGTGTAAATGATGGAAATAAAAACTTATTTTGACATATTGTAAGAATGTTTAATCTGTCATTAGATGTCTTTTGGAGATTTTTCCATCTTTTCTTGGCTTCTTTATGCACATTAATATGCATTTGTACCTGGGGTGCCCAAACTTTCGATCTCCACTGTAATGGTATATTGACCAGCTGATAACTTGTGAAGAGCTTGTCAAAATGCCAAAACAGTGGCCGCAAATACTTCGTGATATAGATGAAGGGTAAAAACTACTGCATTTGTTTATTATGGTGTGAAATTTGTGTGGGAAAAGTTGTGAAACCCAGTCAATAGGGCTGGAAGATTTGACCTAAAATCAAAATCTCGATTAATTGAACCTTTACCTCAATTACGATTAATGAACAATCGTTCATTTTGCCCTCATAGTTCACTGATAAGGTTTGTACTGTAAATATTTTCAAGGTGGGATATTGTTTTCTAATGAAAAAGTGCATTTCTTTGTGATTTTAAAATAGGAAACAGCTCGCTTTCAGCAGTAACATTTCTTACAGATTTCTGCTTTTTTGTACATAAGATACACATTCATTAGCACAGTAGATATACATATTTATCTGAACGCATTAATGAGAGAGTGATAGTGTGTGTGAATTACTCATACCGTCTCTCTTCATTATGAAGCTGTGGTTTGTACTTCAAAGGTATTCAAATATATAAGGGTTGAGTTTCTGCG
This sequence comes from Gobio gobio, assembly GCF_949357685.1. Lineage (NCBI taxonomy): Eukaryota > Metazoa > Chordata > Actinopteri > Cypriniformes > Gobionidae > Gobio > Gobio gobio. The sequence goes on along the minus strand of NC_137112.1, from coordinate 2,823,188 downwards.
CAAGATCTTCATGTGATGTGCGCGCTTCTGTCTGAGTGTTCGTTTGTCACAATATATCAGGCATTAGTTCAACATAATACACATCTGATGGTCTAAAATCACTTTAATGTTCAAAATTTACGGTAATAATCATTAAATATTTTGAATGGGACTGAAGTGGACTCGGGAATAAGTCCAATTCCTAATTCCAACTTTAGGCCGACCGCCTTCCCTGTTCGATTTATGGAAAAATTGTTGAAAGTTCGCCTGCCGATGGAAAGACTAACGCTCAGGTCCGGTCATGACGTCACGAACACATCTGGAGTTTCACTTTCAACATTCAACACTTTTCCATGGAAGGCGATCGGCTGGATCTTTACTTGATAAAGTTTTAAATATGGATATTTTTCTCACACAAACGCGTCGATTCGCTTCAGAAGGCCTTTATTAACACCTCAGAGCCGCTGGAGCAGTTATATGACGGACAGATGCACTTTTTATGGACTTCAAAAACAGAGCAACTATGAATCAAATTCTAATGCTTGGATTAGCCTGGACTTTTGTAATATAACTCAGATTATATTCGTCTGAAAAAAGAATGTCACACACACCTCAGATGACTTGAAGATGAGTAAATCATGGGCTAATGTTCATCTTTGGGTGAACTATCCCTTTAACTTCATTGTTTTGTAACATAAAAACAACCACAAGGGAGTCTTCTGTGTAATTCCTGAAGAGCTACAACCTGCGGTCAGGTGAGTACTCTATGGTTTAGGCTAGATTTGACTATCTTAACTGAATAATCATAGGGTTAAAGTTAGAAGATAAACTAACACTTTCTATATGTGTGCTGTTCAGCTGATAGACCTTTCTAATTTGTGTATGCAAATCATAGACCAGTAACATTTTCATTGTAAATACCATATTGTTCTGCATTTATAGACAACTTTCCATTCCTAGCCGTGAACCTTCTGGTTCTGCTTAGGCCCAGACACCGGTCCAGGAGCCTCATTTATAAAACTTTGCGTAGGATTTGCGTCAGAAGTGGCGTGCGGATGAAACATAGGACGTGCGTACGCACAGAAATATTCAGATTTATAAAACCGTGCGCACGCACATCCTACGCAGTTTCCCTTAATAAATCACAATCAATTCTAAATGTAGCGCAGCTTTTGCGGCTTCATGTCATGCCCATAGTTGCCCATAAATAGTCAGAGAAACGCCCACAAGTTAATATTCATCGATTGCGAAATCATGGCAAACACAGAGAGGTTATAATAAAACGTAACTTCACTCAATGCGAAGTAGAAATTATCGTTGGCGAGGTGGAAAAGAGGAGGAACTTGTTGTTTTGGAGGGCACAGTGTGGGCATTACTGATGCCAAAAAGGCACTTGAGGTGCAAAAGGTTGCAGACGCTGTAAATGCTGAAGCCTCACAACCTCAGACTGTGGCCGAAAAAAAAAAAGAGAAATGGTCGGACATCAAAGTCGAGGCAAAAAAGTGTCTAGCGCTCCATCATCAGAGTGAGTCGGCCACGGGTGGAGGAGACGAACACCAGAGCTGAGCCTCTTGATGAGAGACTGCGGCAGTTATTGGAGAATCACTATTAATCCATATTCCTATTATCTACGTGCAAATGGGAAATAGTTCAGTGCAAATGTAGCTTTATTGCAGCTTTCTGAATGGTTGAGACATACGTCATATGTTATTTTATCGAAAATAAAACAAACTAAAGGCATTTGCATGAATACCATATGATTCCGTAGCTGATGAAGACATTTCTCCTTTAAAAACAGCTTTATATCTCCATAATTATCTATCTATCTGTCTATCTTATTGTATCTATATCTGCTCCGCCAGACGGACACATTGACAAGAATATCAGTTTGTACATTATTTCGTTCTGTTTACCATATTATTTATGAGGATGAATTGCATAAAATGCCAATATTGTTGCAGAACATATTTCACTTTTCTTTTTGCAAATATGTGTTAATTTGCATTTCTGTTGTAATTTTTGTTTGTTTTACACTGCAGATCAAACGGGTGTTCGTGTCGGCTGTTAATTGTAATACTTGCTTTGTGAAGTCTTCATGTTATTTATGAGGCAGTTTTGCCATTTCTTTTACTCAACGCTCTACAGTTTCACACACTTTCACGTGTTTCTTCATCTGCCGACGGTGTCGCCATTTCTCATTTCAGCTGTTTTTGTGCGTCCGCCTGGGTCAGAGCTTGCGTGAAGCACCGCACATTTTCCCGTCAAGTTTGCTTTTTATAAATACCAATTATTGCGTAGAGAGCGGCGTACGCCTTCTTTTGTGCGCACGCAACGTTTATATTGCTTGGGGCATTTGCTTGGGTCGAGGCTGTTCTCTCAGGCCCGGAGAACTGTAATGATCCTTCCACAGATTCACCTACAGAAACCTTGTTACGACTTTTACTTCCTCCAGATGGTCAAGTTTGATCGTCTTCTCGATGCTCCTCCAGGGCCAATCGAAGGACCTCACTAAACCACCCAATCGGTAGTCACGACGGGCCGTGTGTACAAAGGGCATAAAACTGTTTTTTAAGCGTTCGAGTGATTCTGGAGGTCGAGAAGAGAATGAGAATCTGATTTGAAAAAGAAATGAGTTCCTGCTAGTCCAAAAGCTCGTAAAGAATGTAGTTAGTCACAAAATTGGGTCCTCCGTCCAGCCTCGAGGGTCGGTTTTGGTGAAAACTCTTTGGCACTTTGTATTTCTCCTGCGGAGCCTGTTGTCTGTTTTCAGCCTTTCATGATTGACGGATTTGTGTCTTTGAATGATGGTGTCGAAAGCCGAAAACTGGTATGAATTTTGCGTGACACCGGAGGATCTAATCATTTATATTATCAGACACTTAGATTTTTGCACTGACTCGGCATGTAATACCAGCACAATTGACCTATCGGTAAGCCCCGCCCCTTAAACGCAGATGAGCCAATAGCAGTTGAGTATCAGTTGCGCTGGGACCGGAACTCGGACATCTTTAGATTTCAGCGTCATAGAGAAACATTGGAAAATCCGAAGCTGTCATCGGTTTGATGGTGTTTATGCTACAAAAATGCTCAAATGTCGTGCCTGAGGAACTGCAACACTAGCCGCGTTTCCATTACAGATTTGCGCAAAAGTTTTGCGATATTTTCTAAAAGTTTTTCCTCTCGTGACAAATGTACGTATGTTGTTAGGTTAATGTATATCCCAGCCACCGCGCACCATTATTATTAATGAGAATTGCCACATACAGAGAAAAGACACATGCTTTTCAAATGAAAAACTTTGCGTTTAATGAACAAAATATATTTTTGAAATGAAGACAGCGTTTGGAGCGGAGTGAAAATAATCAGTTCCCTGAGTCCAGTACAAATAAAAGTAGACAGTTTATAGTTTATAATTAATGTCTTACACTTAGCCTATCTGTCTGGCTAAAAATGATGGAGTATTTTGAGTTTCCGCTGGAATAAGGAAAAAAATCCATCAGTAGGCGCAGATATAGATACAATAAGATAGACAGATAGATAGATAATTATGGAGATATAAAGCTGTTTTTAAAGGAGAAATTTCTTCATCAGCTACGGAATCATATTGTATTCATGCATATGCCTTTAGTTTGTTTTATTTTTGATAAAATAACGTATGACGTATGTCTCAACCATTCAGAAAGCTGCAATAAAGGACAGAGGGTTAAAGAAAACGTAGCCTATTTAGTTTCATATAGTTAGGCTAAGTCTAAATATTATAATCTTTTAATTTCATATGTTGATTATGAAAAGTGAGCAGCATGAGTAAAGCAAATAATCAGATGCGCATATGTCTGGAGACGTGGATTTTGAGCATTTCATTGAATTGTGTTTTCTAGAAAGTCTTTCTTTAAAATTAATTTCGTTTTTTATAAATTGTATTTTAATTTTGATCAATGTTTAATCAACTATTTGGCTGTATATTTAATAAATAAGAAGCAAACCAAGATCGTGGGGAATGGATTGACGTGCGTAACTGGCCTGTTTCCTCAGTCTTTGAGCAAGGCTGAAACTATAGCGTCTTTCTGTTTTAACACGTCTTGAATATATGTCTTAATTACAGTAGGCCTATAGATAGTTATGATATTTGTGGTTGCACCGGGGTCCGTCATTAAAGTTACGCCACTTTCCTTATTAGGAGAAAATATATGTTGTTTTAACGACATAAGATCTTGTTATTAGACACACTTGAGTGTAAAAAAAATAATATGTAGACCCTATGTGAGAGCAATGCGTCACCGTACCAGCTGACCTGTAAATGTTTCCATTGCAGTTTTGCGCAATTTTTTTTGCAATATATGGGAGTTTTTGCGAAATTGACGCGTTTCCATTGGGCGTATTTCCAATTCGCAATTTCAATTTGCGCCTTTTGAAGGGTAATGGAAACGCGGCTACTGATTCCAGGGATCCTGAGAGGATTTTCTGTTTGTCAAACTCTCATTAAGTTATGCTAACATACAAACCTACTAACTAACTGTTCTCACGTCATGTGACCTGTAACGGTCTAGGTCAAAAACACAAAGGTCTACATTTCAGTGCTTCTCCATATTAAACTGGTTAAATATAAATTAATTTAATGTAATATATATTTAAAGTGTACATTATCTGTCTTACTAAGGAGGACTCTTATTTTGATGGGTATTATAGTCTACGGGTAGTGAAAGGAAGAGCTCGCTCGCAGTTTATCGGTTTAAAAGTAGTTTTGCAGATTTCACCAGTTATTAACTGCGCCCTCGAAAAGGCATAAGCTCTGTGTGTATGTGTGTTTACTGTAAGTGTTTCTGTGTAATTTGCTGTGGATGTTAATGGTAATGCAACGGAGAGAGAGAGAGTTTGTGAATGAGACGTTAATGCGCACTTCTTATGCTTTGTTTGTTCAGCTCTAATGATGATTTTTTGGAGTAAAAAAGGACATAATAAACTTGATAAACCAACAGTAAAGTTTGGCCATCATTCGGACGGGATATACGCTACAATCTGTGTCCAACAGGGCCGTGCAGAGAGTTCTTCATGGGCAGGGGCTCAAATGTAAAAAAGGGGCAAAAAAATTAAATAAATATTTATTATATATATATATATATATATATGCTCATCAAGCCTGCATTTATTTAATAAAAAATACAGAAAAAACAGTAGCCTAATATTGTGAAATATTATTACATTATATTCTTTTTAACTTTTTATTAATCAAAGAATCTTGAAAAGAGTATCACAGTTTCCATCATTGACATTAAATCCTCATATTAGAATGATTTCTGAATGATCATGTGACACTGAAGAGTGGAGTAATGATGCTGAAAATCCAGCTGTGATCACAGGAATAAATTATATTTTAAATTATTTTTAAATAGAAAACCATTATTTTCATAATATTTCACAATATTGCTGTTTTTTTTATCAATGCAGGCTTGATGAACATAAGAGACTTCTTTCATAATGCTGCATAATATTCAAAAATGGTAATATAATAAAGTCCTTTCACGTAACCATTTCTCCAGCCTACACTTCACATAACAGGCCTGTAGGAGCCGCTGGCACTTGGGTTTTGTTAACTTTGATAGTTTCATGAAATAGTAAACGGTGTATCAATATACATAAATACAAGTGAATTTAACACTACTTACCATTAATGCGACTTTTGCTGCTGCATGGTTTTGTTTGTTGTCAGTTAAAATACATTTTGTCAGTGATGCAATTTATAAAATGAGACAAACCGCAGGAAATCGTTCCACAAACGTTAGTTCGTCTGTCCATGTAATTTTCAACCGATTTATGAATAAGAACAGAAATCGCTTCACATCGCCCAATGGAATTTGAACTTGCTTTGGCAGATCACGATTGGTTGGTGTATATACATGACAAACGGGCATTGGTGAATTGTGTAATACTTTAAAATATATCATATATAGATTATACATAGATCAACACATAGCTCTGATTATGGATGAAAAAAAAAAAAAATATTGGTTTACTTTTTTTCCCGTAAGGCCACACACTCTCAGAAAGGACCATATTTGGCTCGAGAGCCGTTTCCGAACAGTGGAAAATCAGCTGTCAATCAAAACGCACGCAACCCATAGCAACGCGTTATGGCAACGCCTCAACAGAAATTGTCCGACTTTTGAGCCGTTCGTTACTATTGTATACATTGTCATGTTATAATAATCACATTTATTTAGTTTTATTGACCACGATATTATCATTGATATTTGTCTGAGAGGGGCACTTTTGATTCATTTTGAAAAAGGGCAGGGGCTCGAGCACCCAAAGATATAGCAACTCCGTTTGTTTGTCCGAGTTAGCAACAGTAACTAAGGGGGGCGGGGCTTACAGATAGGTCAATTGTGCAGGGCGTTGAAATGGGGTTTGTAACCGCTCCTCTTCATCGCGTGTGGGTTATGTTGGAAATCTCAGAAGCGAAGACCAGGAGACTTGGATGAATCTTCAGCAAGATTCTTTATTGAGAACGTCCTAATTTTCCTTATATGTAAGGAGGGGGGGCTTCAAGGACAAAAGGTTGGGAACCACTAGAGGACACTTTGGGGAATGCCTCCAGCTTGAGCAGTAGTAGTCTATATGACGGACTACCTGTCAAAACAATTTATGACGCTATGATTTATGGCTTTATGACCTTTTGTCCTCTATTTCCGGAAGTCATAAAATGTTATGACCTTTTTATGATGTTTTATGATCAGCAGGTGTGGGTTGTCACCTCTGACCTCCGCTTCCAGGGGGTTGGGGGCATAGATATCCATAATAAAGGCTAGATCTTAAGGCGTCATCAGCGGCGGCCATCTTGTCACAGGCAGGGTTCTGTGGCTCCTGATGTAAGGCGAGTGATCTGCATGAACACAAATACTCTTATCTCACTGAAATCTTAAAGGGATAGTTCACCCAAAAACGAAAATGTGATGTTTTTCTGCTTACCCCTAAGGCATCCAAGATGTAGGTGTCTTCGTTTCTTCAGTAGAACACAAATGAAGATGTTTAACTCCAACCGTTGCTGTGTGTCAGTCGTATAATGCTCTTCGAGTAAAAAAACATGGGCAGACAACTTCAAACTAAACCCCGCGGCTCGTGACGACACATTGATGTCTTAAGACACGAAACGATCGGTTTCTGAGAGAAACCCAACGGTATTTATGCAAATATATCACCTCATATCAGACGAATGTCATCAGCTCTCCAGACCGCCATCACTTCCTGTGTGTGAGGTCAAAATAGCAGCCGGGTCATAGATATGTATATGTAGATTCCTCATTCAAGCGATCCACGCCATGATCCACACAGGCACTAATGAGGAATCTATGTATATATCTATGACCCGGCCGCTATTGGATGCTTGAACAAATTATGAATCATTTTTCATAAGTATGCAGTGTCATAACTACATCTCTGACGTTTATAACAAACCAAACAGTTTGAAAATCGGTAGAAAATTAAGCAAGTTATGGTTATTTAAAAAGTACACACACCATTAAAACACAATGAGTGAGCGAGCTGTGACAAGATGGCCGCCAGGTGCGGACGTCAACCTCCATTGGCCAGCAGCGGACGAGGCATCTAGCTTTTATTATGGATATCTATGGTTGGGGGCATATTTTTTTATGTGATCAGGAAGTGATTGTGCTGGACTGTTTATGTGCGGTGTGGTGTAAAAGCACATCTGGAGACAGTGAAGAGAGACGTTCTCCTGGCTAGCGTTTGGCATACAGTGGTAGAAACACTTTTATTCCCTTGTTTTAAGAAGGCGATGGTTTTTTTTTCTTTACATACTTATTGGCAAAACAGAAATGATTGAGAAAATAAGAGTTCTAACACATACAGGACAATCACGTGTGTTTCTTGAAGGGTTCTCGAGTACCTCTTTGGTGTGCGAGGGTACCGTAAAACTCCCGGTCCTCGTCAGTCTACTGGCTCTCAAACGAGTCCCTCAGAGCCTCTCCGTCCACACACGGGCCCCGAGCGGGTGTGTGTTCAGTCTCAGACGGACGGGTTTGTTTCGAGTCTGGCCGCTGAAAACAAACCGAGCGATGAAATGAAACGAACATGACAGAACAGCTACACAAAATAAACAATACGGAGAGTTCCCGAGCGATGATGTCAGCGTTAAGGGCACTGTGTTCCTTCAGTCCTGGGCTCTATGAGGGGTTCTCCAGGAGCGGGGGCCCGGACTCTCTTTTGTAGGTCTTGGGCGGGAGTTTGGGGATGGGCGACTGGGACGTGCTCTGGCGCGGGGGGACGGGCGGCCCCGCGGCCCCCTGGGGTGGCGGCTCCAGGTCCAGCGGTGAGGAGGGCAGGTGTTTGCGCGGCCCCAGCGGCGAGGGCGTCTGCGGAGGGTGAGGGCTGAAGGGAGACGGTGGGAAGAAGGTCTGGCTGAGTTCGGAGCGCCGCCCCTGTGGTGGCGGCTGGAGGTGCAGAGGGGAGCTGGAGAAGACGTCTGGCGTCCGCACGGGCTCTCGGGGGGGCAGAGTGGGCGGGCTATCGGGCGGCTCGGTGAGCGAGTAACGGGGCGAGTAAACCTTGGTGGTGGGTTGACGCGGCGGGATCGCCGGAGGACTGTCCAGGTGCTTCGACATCATCTGGAACACACACACACACACACACCTGTCTATGATCAAAGCGCTTCCATTTACACACCTGCAAACTTGTCGCTTTTCAGCGAAATCTGTGTTTTCTTGGTCAATTGGGTCATTTTAGGGATGGGAAATATACTGGTATGTATTTTATTTCAAATGGTACGATATCATGATTTTGCTCATTTCGGTATATGCTGCTGTTCCGAAGTTCACCGCTAGATGGCAGCGCGCTACCCAAACTGATGCGAAACCGGCAAATGTGGTGCCATAGAGGAACAAAATGCATACAGCAGTTGAAACTCACTCAACATGCACAAAAGGAGTTAATAAAGAGAGGATTAGACGGAAAATTTGGAATTACTTTGCTTATAAAACTGCTTTTTACATCATCTGGAACACACCAGTGTTTCCCCTACAATGTATTCACAGCTGCGCAGCGCCGCCGCTGGATTTTCAGCGCCACTGCAAAATCTTCACATGATCAGTAATATCACGACATTCACTTACACACTGTAAAGGAGAGAGAAAGAGATTGACGATGGCCAGAGAACTAAACAAAAATGTAGTCTGCTTACACTTTCACAATATCACAGGGCTGTGATATTAATCTTTTTTTCGCTTCCAAGGATTAAAAAAAGAAGATATGAGGTAAAACTATTATAAACTATGCTCGCGCATCGTCTAATACAACTTCCTTCCCTTCACAGCACGCGCTGTCATTTCTCCTCAAACATGCATTTAACGTCAGATTCAGCACAATCCGTGAATGTTGTCAAATGCACACTCCACTTTGGCTAAATTGCAGAACGTGTTTGATTAAATGAAAAGCACAAAAATCCGCGCAATAGACGCTGTTTCCAAGTTCAAGGCAGGCGTGTGTGTGTGTGTGTACTAGGCATGTGCCGGTATCAAATTTTCATGATGCGATTAATTGCTGAAGCTTTTATCACGGTATACGGTATTATCACGATATTGAAATAAGTTGCAAAAAAAGTGTTGTCATACTATAACAGGTTAAATCACTTTCTTATAACAAAAGAACCAAACATTTAAATACAATAAAGCAATACACAAAAATGTATAAAGTAAACAAATATTTAAAACAGATTAAAGTGCAAAAGAATTATAAAGAACAATAGGTATGCTGAAATGTACATTTAACTAAGATTAATTCATTCTTTAGAAGTATTTTTCATTGTCAGTTTGTTAATGAAGGAACTAATGTTAAATACTGGAGCCTTGTAAAGTGTGTGATTGAACAACAGTCAGAACATATTCAAACAATATCTAGGGCATGTAATTTAGTCCAGATTAAAATATAAAATGCAAGTTTGAAAATGAATAGCCTTAAGTCTTTAAGTATTATGTATTAGGTTATGTGATTACTGGGGAAACGGCTTTATTTCTGCTGTTGCGTCAGCGCCCTCTGCTGTCGAAGAATGAATGTGCACTTCAGCGTCTCCTCATTCCGCCATGTGCTCGGCTCATGCACGGTCTGTTTACATCAGTGCGTTCCTCTTTGACGTGTTTTTCATTTTAAACGGTTGATGGTTAAAGTATTCTTAAAATTCATTCTAAAAATCTGAATAATTCGTAATAAATAATTATTCACGGTATTTTGAAGTGCCCACGATAACAATATTGTGCATGTTCATTATTGCGGTATATCTTATTACCGTTTACCGGCACATGTCTAGTGTGTACGCACACTGCGAAACGGACCGAATTGCACATATGCTTCGTGTGCGCGACTAAACCATCAAATACACAACAAAATAGCATATATGTCAAAATGACAGGCTTGGAGAGTATTCACTTAAACACAGTTTAGCTTAAATGGGCGTAAAAGGGAGAATGATTTTAGATCTGCGTCTTAAAGGGGCAGCATCTAATAAACTTGGTGACGATTGAGCCATAATGTGAATCAAAACAACAATATATTTGATTAATAAAAACTTAAGGTAAAAAAAAAAACATCATGTAATGATATTTCCCAATATTAGGCTACTGTTTTTTCTGGTATTTTTGATTAAATAAATGCAGGCTTGATAAGCATGAGACTTTTTGCAAAAACATAAAATAGTATCCAAACACTTTGGGGTTTTTTGTTGGTTTTTTTTACATATTGCCCCTTTCTTACATTTGAGCCCTTGCCCCTTAGGAACTTTCTGCACGTCCCTGCAGGTTATTGAAGTAAAATAGGCTATAAGATAGTCACCTTTTAAACTAATGAAAAGCTTAATTTGGATTTTAATGTTCAAAATGTCTATTTCTATCCACAAAACTTGCCAGAAGTCATGGTTTATTTTAATTTTTTATTTATTCCGGAGGTGCATGCCCCCGGACCCCCCCGACGAGCGGCTTGGTAACAACCACCGGCACGTAACAGCACCGCTGCTGGAAAAAAATCTAGGGGAAACACTGCACACACACACACACACACCTGTCTATGATCAAAGCACTTCCATATACACACCTGCAAACTTGTCGCTTTTCAGCGAAATCTGTGTTTTCTTGGTCAATTGGGTCATTTTAGGGATGCGCGGTATACCGATACTGGGAAAATACCGGTATGTATTTTATTTCAAACGGTACGATATCATGATTTTGCTCATTTCGGTATATACTGCTGTTCCGAAGTTCACCGCTAGATGGCAGTGCGCTACCCAAACTGACGCGAAACCGGCAAATGTGGTGCCATAGAGGAACAAAATGAAAACAGCAGTTGAAACTCACTCAACACGCACAAAAGGAGTTAATAAAGAGAGGATTAGACGTAGAATTTGGAATTACTTTGCTTATAAAACTGCTTCGACATCATCTGGAACACACACATACACACACCTGTCTATGATCAAAGCACTTCCATATACACACCTGAAAACTAGTGTTAGACCGATATATCGGGCCGATATTTGCGATTTTTCAGGGTTCCCACTCTTTTTCAGCAACCATTTTCCAGTACTTTTCTAGGAAATTTTTACTACGGCGGGAATAAAAGACAAGGATCATGCCAAATATTGCTTTCTAAGTCTTTAAAAGCTGTACAGTTTATCGCCATTACTTAACAATCCAGCATTTTTCAATATGAGCTCTTAATCATACATTATGACTATGGAAGCTTGTTTACACCACAAAATAGAAAGAAAAGGTAATTGTGACTTTTTATCTCGCTATTCTGACTTTCTCGCAATTGCGAGTTTACATATTTGTGATATAAATGTGAAAATAGTCACAATTCTTTTTCCCTCAGAATTGGACTTTATAACCTGCAATTGCAGTTTAGATCTCACAATTCTGAGAAAAGAAGTCTGAATTGCGATATATAAACTCGCAACTGCGCAAAAAGTAAATTGTAAAGAAAAGGTCAGAATTGCGAGTTTATATCATGCAATTCTGACTATATCTTGCAATTCTGACTTTATATCAAAATGATGTGGTTATGTAGCAGCTTACGAGTTAACATTCACTGCATACATTTGAGCAGTTAATAGCATTAGCATTAGCTAACGGCTGAGAGTGGCAACACAAGACTAAACATCATTATTCATAAATACTACTCACACGCATCAAACTCAGCATTCCTGAACATGTGCTTTCTGCAACTAGCGCTAATCGTCTGGGCCAGCGATAAACTCTTTATACTCGGCTAAAGAAACAACTTTTTTAAAATAATTTTCCCAGACAACAACAAGATTTTCCAGGACATTTCATATTTTCTCTAATTTTCCAGGTTTTCCAGGACGAGTGGGAACCCTGCTTTTACATGTATCGGCATCGGCAGATACAAGGCTGCTGCGTTCGCTGATTTTTTTCAAGAGATTAAGTTAAGTACACCTAAGCATTAAATGACTAGGTTGTAAATAGTTTTAAATGAAGTATAGTACAGTCAGTGTGCACTTTATTATGCTGCTCGCTTGTTGATACTGTGTGCAATAGTGTCATTATTTTATTTATGCTTAAATATTTATTATCAGAATTTAGTTTCACCACTGAACTCTTTTTTTTTTGTTCTACCTCACCTGTTTTTACTATTTGTTAAATATTGTTTTTTTTAGTTCAATAAATGTAATTTTTTTAAATTTTAAATTATTATCATCATGATCATTGTGTCATTTTTATGTTGTAAATTGAGGGAGCAAAAGCAGTATCGGCTCCAAATATCGGCTCAAGAAAATCGGCAGCCCGTATCGCTCATCTGCTAAGGCTGATGAAAAAAAATCGGTATCGGCACTAAAAAATCCATATCGGTCGATCCCTACTGCAAACTTGCCGCTTTTCAGCGACAATCAGCGTTTTCTTGGTCAATTGGGTCATTTTAGGGATGCGCGTTATACCGATACTGGGAAAATACCGGTATGTATTTTATTTCAAACGGTACTATATCAAGATTTTGCTCATTTCGGTATATGTTGCTGTTCCGAAGTTCACCGCTAGATGGCAGTGCGCTACCCAAACTGATGCGAAACCGGCAAATGTGGTGCCATAGAGGAACAAAATGAATACAGCAGTTGAAACTCACTCAACACGCACAAAAGGAGTTAATAAAGAGAGGATTAGACGTAAAATTTGGAATTACTTTGCTTATAAAACTGCTGAAGAACCTTCAAACCTTGCCAAGTATCGTCACTTGCCCATCCTGACTTGTACAAGACATTAAGAGATCATCAGGTGAGGGCATAAACCAAACCATCTAATTTAGACATTAATTTTCTTTTAACACTGATCAACGCACATACAGAAGATCGTATCGTTTAAAAAAATAAAGTTTTGATAATTTATTATTATTACATTAGTGTTAGTATTATTATTACATTGAGACGTATCTAAATTCTGCTGTACAACAGTGATTTATTTGTCATGTTAGCTGAACTTTTATTTTGACGGGTTGCTGTGAGTTTGAGTTTCTGTGTTTATGATCTGATGACGGTAGTTTTTCTTAAATGAAACGGTGAAATGCTGATAAAGTGACTCTCAGTGGCTCTGGAGATGACGTTTGTGCGTTCATGTCCTCATATGAGACGGCAGAGATGGAAACACACGACCGGCATAGTGATAGTGTGTGTGTGTGTGGTAAACCGCGCTTCTACGGCATTCATTCGCACAGAGACACGCAGGATTAGTGTTTAAATAGTCTTTTTACGGTTTAATATTCGCACACACTCGTCTATATCACCAGATGTGTTCTCAGGTAACGAAATTTTGTACCGATTGATTTAATGTGAATCTGTACTCAGTAATATCGACGTAATTCAAGTTTGGTACCCAACCCTACTGATGACACATGATCAAAGCACTTCCATATAAAAGCAGGGACATCAAGTCACAATATTCCTCATTATAATAATTAATGCGCATAATAAAGGGGCGGGGCCTGGTTGAGTTAGTTAGTCGTGTGTTGAAACTGCTGGTTATGGTGAGGGGCGGGACATTTCCCAAACACCAATCACAACACACTGCTCCAGCCGACCAATCAGAGCACAGTGTGCTTTCAGAAGGAGGGGCTTGATAGAGAACAGAGCGTTACTCATAGATATATATAATAAAGGCTAGATGTGTTACGACGGAGTCTTTAACGTCATCATCGGCGGCCATCTTGTCACAGGCCAGCTTTCTGGCCGGCTCTGATGTAAGGCGAGTGATCTGAACACAAACACTCTCATCTCGCTGAAGTCTTGATGGATTTACAAATGGTTTGGTTTCTTAAAAACGTTATTAACGTGGCTATAATTCTGGATGCTTGAACAAATTTTGAATTATTCATAAGTATGCCGTCTCATAACTACATCTACGTTTATAACAAACCAAACAGTTTGAAAAACAGTAGAAAATTGAGCAAGTTATGGTTATTTAAAAAGTACACGCAGCATTAAAACACAATGAGTGAGCGAGCTGACTGTGACAAGATGGCCGCCAGGTGCGGATGTCGACATCCATTGGCCAGCAGCGGACGAGGCATCTAGCCTTTATTATGGATATCTATGGCGTTACTAGCCAGGTTTCCATCCAAGGATTTTTTTTGCGAAAAAAGGTTTAGCGAATCAAAATGTTTATGATATAGCTGATAAATATTGATCATGATGTGTCGTCCGTTTTCTCTGTAGTTCAAATGGCATTAAATCGATTATATCAAAGCACTTCCATATAAAAGCAGGTTTTATTTTATGTTCCGGGAACCAACACATCAAAATATTCCTCATTTGCATAATTAATGAGCAGAATAAAGGGACGTGGCCTGAGTTAGTCGTGTGTTGAAACTGCCGGTTATGGTGAGGGGCGGGACATTTCACAAACACCAATCACAACGCACTGCTCCAGCCGACCAATCAGAGCACAGTGTGCTTTCAGAAGGCGGGGCTTCATATAGACAGGAAGTAAACAAGGATTTTTTGGCGAAAAA
>NC_137112.1:2785691-2798191 GCF_949357685.1 Gobio gobio | reverse complement strand
TTTTGATCAATGTAATGCGTCCCTGATGAATAAAAGTATACAGTTCTTTAACCCTCTGGGTCTCTTGGTTTAGGGCTTGTGTTGGTCGTCTTCAAGTGTCCGGACACCTACACATTAATCTTCCTCCACTCCAGTGAAACCAATGCAATTTATTTTTCGTCAATAATATTTCTTCTTTTTAATTTTTAATTTTGAGATGATTTGATGGTATTTTTTAATATTTATGCAATAATTACGGTCTATTTTTGCCATTGAAAATTATACACAATATTTTTTTTAATTATTGCAGTATTTCAGGTTAAAATAGAGACTAGGCCTTCAAAATATATATATTTTTGAAGGCAGATTAGCGCCTCTTTTGGAATTATTTAAGAAATCATGCAACCATGTGTGTAACCACTAGAGGTCTCTATGAATTCCCTAGCTCTCTTTTGAACATATTTAATTTTTTTTTTTAATGGATTTGAATATATATTTTAAAAAATCTCAAAGACTAATTATTATAAAGTTTTAGATATTTGTTTGTTTGTTAGAAATATAGATTTTTTTCTGTGAATTTGTGTTTTTGCAGATTTCTCATTCAGTTCCTATGGTGGTCATTTTTGACCGAAGAACACAAGTGGGAGTATTTTTTTTCCGAATTTGACCATTCAGCATGCACGAATCATGCCCTCAATTTTGTGTGTGTGTTTACATCCCTAATGCTAGAAAAGTCACCAAGTTTCATATAATTCTGATGAAGCTGTGATTTTTAAAAATTCCAAATGTGTTTCATTGGTTCAGTTTTTCATGTGTGTATAAGTGTGCGTGTCTGTATAAGTGTGCGTGTGTGTGTGTGTGTGTGTGTATGTGCGTGTGTGTGTGTGTGTGTGTGTATGTGCGTGTGTGTGTGTGTATAAGTGTGCGTGTGTGTGTGTGTATAAGTGTGCGTGTGTGTGTGTGTGTGTGTATAAGTGTGCGTGTGTGTGTGTGTATAAGTGTGCGTGTGTGTGTGTGTATAAGTGTGCGTGTGTGTATAAGTGTGCGTGTGTGCGTGTCTGTATAAGTGTGCGTGTGTGTGTGTGTGTGTGTATGTGCGTGTGTATAAGTGTGCGTGTGTGTGTGTGTATAAGTGTGCGTGTGTGTGTGTGTATAAGTGTGCGTGTGTGTGTGTGTATAAGTGTGTGTGTGTGTATAAGTGTGTGTGTGAATAAGTGTGCGTGTGTGTGTGTATATAAGTGTGCGTGTGTGTGTGTGTGTGTATAAGTGTGTGTGTGTGTGTGTGTATAAGTGTGTGTGTGTGTGTGTGTGTGTATAAGTGTGTGTGTGTGTGTGTGTGTGTGTGTGTGTATAAGTGTGCGTGTGTGTGTGTGAGTGGATGTGTCAATATCACACTCTTGATGTTTTAGAGTGTCACCTCTTCACTGCTGTGTACTTTTTTTCAGCATCGTGGCCGATTTGTAGATTGTACACACACATATTTGGTGAATTTTTGTGTTTTTGCCGATTTCCCATTCATTTCCTATGGTCAGTCATTTATGACCGAAGACAATGAACGATACTTTTTTTTCCGACCAATTAGCATGCTCGAATCATGACCCCAATTTCTTTGTGTGTTTACAGTCCTAATGCTAGAAAAGTCACCAAGTTTCATATCATTCCGATGAAGCTGTGATTTTTAACATTTCAAAACAGAACATTTTCCAGTCAGAAATGACTGAAGAGCACCAGAGGGTTAAAGGATTAGTTCACTTTTAAATAAACTTTCGCTGATAATTTACTCACCCTCATGTCATCCAAGATGTCCATGTCTTTCTTTCTGCAGTCGAAAAGAAATTAAGGTTTTGGATGAAAACAGTCCAGGGTTTTTCTCCATATAATGGACTTCAATGGGCTCCAAACGGTTCAAATGACAGTTTCAGAGCAGCTTCAAAGGGCTTTAAACGACACCAGATGATGAATAAGGGTCTGATCTAGACAAACCATCAGTTTCTGAGAGAAACCCAGCAGTATTTATGATATTATTTTACCTCTTATCAGACGAATATGATCATCTCTGAGCTCAGACATAACTTCCGACAAGTGAGGTCAAATTCGATCATGGTCATAGATGTATACGTAGATGCCTCATTAGCGACTGCACGGATCTGTAGAATGAGGCATCTACTATCAATATATCTATGACCATGATCTAATTTGACCTTTCTTGTCGGAAGTTATGGCGGAGCTCAGAGATGATCACGCTCGTCTGATAAGAGGTAAAATAATATCATAAATACTGCTGGGTTTCTCTCAGAAACTGATGGTTTGTCTAGATCAGACCCTTATTCATCATCTGGTGTCGTTTAAAGCCCTTTGAAGCTGCACTGAAACTGTCATTTGAACCGTTTGGAGCCCATTGAAGTCCATTATATGGAGAAAAACCCTGGACTGTTTTCATCCAAAACCTTCATTTCTTTTCAACTGCAGAAAGAAAGACATGGACATCTTGGATGACATGGGGGAGAGTAAATTATCAGCTAAAGTTTATTAAAAAGTGAACTAATCCTTTAAGAGACAAAAATAATCCCGGCCCTGTGATATGATCAATAATGCAGTGTTTCTGACCCGGATGTCGCTCTCCACTCGTAAGCAGTACGGCTGGTTCTGGTACTGCTGGATTTCTCCGGTGATTTCCGCCACTTTCCGCCGTTTGCTGAAGTTGATCAGCTCTTTACCGTGTCTCTTCAGGAAGTCCGGATTCCCTTCCTCAGTTTTTAAGATATTTGTTAAATAAATCCCTAAAAGGAGCAGATCAGATGTGCATCAAACACACGGCCTCATCTCAGACAGTGTGTGTGTGTGTGTGTGTGTGTGTGGAGGAGGCAGAACGTACCGAAGAAGGGCACACAGGGGGGGTTGATGGACCTGAGTTTAGCCAGATATTTCTTATAATGATCTTCACTGAGCTCATGAGCTTCCTCCAGGATCTTCCTCTGTCTGCTCGGGATTTGCTGGAATACAATCACATGCAGGATGAGCTAAAACTAGAGCAGGATTTCAGCCAGTAACTCTGTTTACTTCCTGTCTGTATGAAGCCCCTCCTTCTGAAAGCACACTGTGCCCTGATTGGTCGGCTGGAGCAGTGTGTTGTGATTGGTGTTTGGGAAATGTCCCGCCCCTTACCATAACCGGCAGTTTCAACACACGACTAACTAACTCAACCAGGCCCCGCCCCTTTATTATGCGCATTAATTATTATAATGAGGAATATTGTAATTTTCATTACACACTAAAGACATGAGCGTGACCTCTGACCTCGAAGGTGTGGTCGAGTCTGTATACGGGCGATGAGTTCATGGCGCTGACGACCTCCAGAACGCCGTTGAAGTTGTTGAGCTCCTGAAACACCTGCAGGATCTCGATGATCCGCGCGATAACGGCCACTCGCTCCTCCACATTCTCCGTCTCTACAATACACCTGAGAGACATGACAAACTGTCAGAAACACACAATCACTCACACACAATCACTCACACACACACTCGCTATCACACACACTCACTCACACACACACACACACTCACTCACACACTCACACACTCACTCACTCACACACTCGCTCTCACACTCGCTCTCACACTCGCTCTCACACTCGCTCTCACACTCGCTCTCACACTCGCTCTCACACTCGCTCTCACACTCGCTCTCACACTCGCTCTCACACTCGCTCACACACTCGCTCACACACTCGCTCACACACTCACTCTCACACACACTCACACACACACTCACTCTCACACACACTCACACACACTCACTCTCACACACACTCACTCTCACACACACTCACTCTCACACACACTCACTCTCACACACACTCACTCTCACACACACTCACTCTCACACGCTCACGCACTCGCTCTCACACTCACTCTCACACTCACTCTCTCACTCTCACACTCACTCTCACACTCACACTCGCTCACACTCGCTCTCACACTCACTCTCACACTCACTCTCTCACTCTCACACTCACTCTCACACTCACTCTCACACTCTCGTTCTCACACACACTCTCACACTCACTCGCTCTCACACTCACTCTCACACTCACTCTCACACTCACTCTCACACTCACTCTCACACTCACTCTCACACTCACTCTCACACTCACTCTCACACTCACTCACACACTCGCTCTCACACTCGCTCTCACACTCGCTCTCACACTCACTCTCACACTCACTCTCACACTCACTCTCACACTCACTCTCACACTCACTCACACACTCGCTCTCACACTCGCTCTCACACTCGCTCTCACTCTCACACTCACTCTCACACTCACTCTCACACTCACTCTCACACTCACTCTCACACTCACTCTCACACTCGCTCTCACACTCGCTCTCACTCTCACACTCACTCTCACACTCGCTCTCACACTCGCTCTCACACTCGCTCTCACACTCGCTCTCACACTCGCTCTCACTCTCACACTCACTCTCACACTCACTCTCACACTCGCTCTCACACTCGCTCTCACTCTCACACTAACTCTCACACTCACTCTCACTCTCGCTCTCACTCTCACACTAACTCTCACACTCACTCTCACACTCGCTCTCACACTCGCTCTCACTCTCACACTCACACTCACTCTCACACTCACTCTCACACTCACTCTCACACTCACTCTCACACTCGCTCTCACACTCGCTCTCACACTCGCTCTCACTCTCACACTCACTCTCACACTCGCTCTCACACTCGCTCTCACACTCGCTCTCACACTCACACTCACTCTCACACTCACTCTCACACTCACTCTCACACTCGCTCTCACACTCGCTCTCACACTCGCTCTCACACTCACTCTCGCTCTCACTCTCACACTAACTCTCACACTCGCTCTCACACTCGCTCTCACTCTCACACTCACACTCACTCTCACACTCACTCTCACACTCACTCTCACACTCACTCTCACACTCACTCTCACACTCGCTCTCACTCTCACACTCTCACACTCACTCTCACACTCACTCTCACACTCACTCTCACACTCGCTCTCACACTCGCTCTCACACTCGCTCTCACACTCGCTCTCACTCTCACACTCACTCTCACACTCACTCTCACACTCACTCTCACACTCGCTCTCACACTCGCTCTCACACTCGCTCTCACACTCACACTCACTCTCACACTCACTCTCACACTCACTCTCACACTCACACTCACTCTGTATTTATAACTAGTATATTTGTAGTTCCAGTCCCTGCATTGTAAGTTAGGCTCGTGAGGAGTGAAGGAAAGTGTTGCTGACTTCGTTCAGACGCAGCATTAGCGAGTCACATGATGGATTTACTGCATCATCATCATCAGTAGAAGATTTTAGAAAACAGGCAGAAAATGATTGAAAATGGTTCGTTGTAGCTTGATGGATAGAATTAAAAGAGTGCATGTAAAGGGATAAGCAAGTTGACATTGTAATTAAGGTAACTCATATTTATACTGTATATAGTTTATATTTTGCTGTTATTGTTATTTATCAGAACTTAACTGAATATTTTTTTCCAGTCTTGCTCAGTTATATTTATGAAGCTTACCACATCTATTAATACTATATAGATTTTTTGTTTTGTTTTTGTTATTTTGTTTTCGTCCAAAGGACATTTTATATCTTAAGTTTATATTTTTATACATTTTATTTATCAGAACTATATTTTTATGCTCCTCTGTTCTGTTGTAACAATAAAACAAACAAGTTTATTTTCAAACGGCATTATCATTTTATATTAGAGAGGCTGAGGGATCATGAATAACTACAAATAAGGGAAATCTGTTTTTAACGTGTTTCTGTATATATATATATAATATAATCTATATCGGCAGATATATCGGAATATCGGATTTTTAAATCACCAAATATTTGTATCGGTATCTACCTCAAAAATCCTTTATCGGTCGGGCTCTAATCTGCATTGTTAAAAGCGCTATATAAATAAGGTTGACTTGACTTGACACACTCACTCACACACACACACACACACACACACACACTCGTCTCTGAACTAAACTCGAGGCAGTGTGTCGTACTTCTCGAACCACAGTGTGAGGTTGGTGGTGTGGCGGATCATCCTCAGCAGGTTTGGGGAGTTGATCTCCTTGTCTTCTTTAGTCCAAACGCTGCCCACCAGCTCCGACGGCTGAACCGCCCTGCAGGAGAAAGGTCAAAGGTCACACACACACACACGTTAATGCCTGAGCGCAAAACCCCCAAAACACACCTCGAACAGCAGCTGCACCTCAAAATCATCATCTAGACACTTTACAACTCACAACATAAATTAATCCAAGATAATAGTTTTGTAAATTAAATATGCAAATGAGGTATAATCTAATAAAATATTCACTCATTTGCATGAAGTCCCAGCACAGAAATAATTTTGACCCATAGTTACACTAGGTCTTAGTCTTGACCTACGACCTAGAGTGTCCTGGTGCCACGTGCACTGATGGACACTCTTATGCCTGAACATGGTGTTCGTTATGGACAAACCGTGACTAGCACAGAAGTCCAATAACTGAACACCGCTCGGGTTCAGATCAGGGGGGCCGTTCCTCCCAATCACGCCCCTCCAGGTGTCACTGTCATTGCCCACGTGGGCGTTGAAGTCCCCCAGTAGAACGACGGAGTCCCCAGTCGGAGCACTCTCCAGCACCCCTCCCAGGGACACCAAGAGGGCCGGGTACTCCGCACTGCCGTTCGGCCCGTAGGCACACACAACAGTGAGAGACCTATCCCCGAGCCGAAGCCGCAGGGAAGCGACCCTCTCGTTCACCGGGGTAAACTCCAACACATGGCAGCAGAGCTGGGGGGCTATAAGCAAACCCACACCAGCCCGCCGTCTCTCACCATAGGCAACTCCGGAGTGGTGAAGAGTCCTTCCTCTCTCGAGAAGTGTGGTTCCAGAGCCCAAGCCGTGCGTAGAGGTCATTCCGACTATCTCTAGTCGGAACCTCTCAACCTCACGCACAAGCTCAGGCTCTTTCCCCGCCAGTGAGGTGACATTCCATGTCCCAAGAGCCAGTTTCCGTGTCCAGGGATCGGGTTGTCTAGGCCCCCGCCTTCGACTGCTGCCCGATCTTCTTTGCACCGGCCCCTTACGGTCCCTCCCGTGAGTGGTGAGCCCACGGGAAGGTGTCCCCACGTCGCTCCTTTGGGCTGAGCCCGGCCGGACCCCGTGGGGGAAGGCCCAGCCACCAGGCGCTTGCATACGAGCCCCAACCCCAGGCCTGGCTCCAGGGTGGGGCCCCGGCTGCGCCGTACCCGGCGACGTCACGGTCCTCCTTTTTTTTTTGTCATCATAAGGGTTTTTTGAACTGCTCTTGTGGTCGTTTCATCTGACCTGCGGCCGTATGTCTTGGACACTCGGGTGAAGAGAGGGGCGGAGCTGTCAACTGATCACCACCTGGTGGTGAGTTGGATCCGATGGCGGGGGAGGAAGCTGGATAGACTCGGTAGACCCAAGCGTACTGTAAGGGTCTGCTGGGAACGTTTGGCCGAGTCTCCTGTCAGAGAGATCTTCAACTCCCACCTCCGGCAGAACTTCGACTGGATCCCGAGGGAGGCTGGAGATATTGAGTCCGAATGGACCATGTTCTCCACCTCCATTGTCAAAGCGGCTGCTCGGAGCTGTGGACGCAAGGTCTCCGGTGCCTGTCGAGGCGGCAATCCCCGAACCCGGTGGTGGACACCGGAAGTAAGGGATGCCGTCAAGCTGAAGAAGGAGTCCTATCGGGCCTGGTTGGCTTGTGGGACTCCTGAGGCAGCTGACATGTACCGGCAGGCTAAGCGGACTGCAGCCCGGGTGGTTGTAGAGGCAAAAACTCGGGCCTGGGAGGAGTTCGGTGAGGCCATGGAAAAGGACTATCGGCTGGCCTCGAAGAGATTCTGGCAAACCGTCCGGCGCCTCAGGAGGGGGAAGCAGTGCCCTACCAACGCTGTTTACAGTGGAGATGGGCGACTGTTGACCTCGACTGGGGATGTTGTCGGACGGTGGAAGGAATACTTCGAGGATCTCCTCAATCCCGCTGTCACGTCTTCCATTGAGGAAGCAGAGGCTGGGGGCTCAGAGGAGGACTCGTCCATCACCCGGGCTGAAGTCACCGAGGTGGTCAAGAAACTCCTCGGTGGCAAGGCACCGGGGGTGGATGAGATCCGCCCTGAGTACCTCAAGTCTCTGGATGTTGTGGGGCTGTCTTGGCTGACACGCCTCTGCAGCATCGCGTGGCGGTCGGGGACAGTGCCTCTGGGATGGCAGACCGGGGTGGTGGTCCCTCTTTTTAAGAAGGGGGACCGGAGGGTGTGTTCCAACTATAGGGGGATCACACTTCTCAGCCTCCCCGGGAAAGTCTATGCCAGGGTACTGGAGAGGAGAATCCGGCCAATAGTGGAACCTCGGATTCAGGAGGAACAGTGTGGTTTTCGTCCGGGTCGTGGTACACTGGACCAGCTCTATACCCTCTACAGGGTGCTGGAGGGTTCATGGGAGTTTGCCCAACCAGTCCACATGTGTTTTGTGGATTTGGAGAAGGCATTCAACTGTGTCCCTCGCGGCATCCTGTGGAGGGTTCTCTGGGAATATGGGGTCCGGGGTCCTTTGCTGAGGGCTGTCCGGTCCCTGTATGACCGAAGCAGGAGTTTGGTCCGCATTGCCGGCAGTAAGTCAGACTTGTTCCCGGTGCATGTTGGACTCCGGTATGGCTGCCCTTTGTCGCCGGTTCTGTTTATAATTTTTATGGACAGAATTTCTAGGCACAGCCAAGGGGCCGGAGGGTGTCAGGTTTGGGGACCACACGGTTTCGTCTCTGCTCTTTGCGGATGACGTTGTCGTGTTGGCCCCTTCTAACCAGGACCTTCGCCATGCACTGGGACGGTTTGCAGCCGAGTGTGAAGCGGCTGGGATGGGGATCAGCACCTCCAAATCCGAGGCCATGGTCCTCAGTCGGAAAAGGGTGGCTTGCCAGGTTGGTGGAGAGTTCCTGCCCCAAGTGGAGGAGTTCAAGTATCTAGGGGTCTTGTTCACGAGTGAGGGGAGGATGGAACGGGAGATTGACAGACGGATCAGTGCAGCTTCTGCAGTAATGCGGTCGATGTACCAGTCTGTCGTGGTGAAGAAAGAGCTAAGCCGTAAGGCGAAGCTCTCGATTTACCGGTCAATCTACGTTCCTACTCTCACCTATGGTCATGAGCTTTGGGTCATGACCGAAAGGACAAGATCCCGGATACAGGCGGCCGAAATGAGTTTTCTCCGCAGGGTGGCTGGGCGCTCCCTTAGAGATAGGGTGAGAAGCTCAGTCACTCGGGAGGAACTCGGAGTAGAGCCGCTGCTCCTCCACATCGAGAGGGGACAGCTGAGGTGGCTCGGGCATCTGTTCCGGATGCCTCCTGATCGCCTTCCCGGGAAGGTGTTTCGGGCATGTCCAACCGGGAGGAGGCCCCAGGGAAGACCGAGGACACGCTGGAGGGACTATGTCTCCCGGCTGGCCTTGGAACGCCTCGGTGTCCCCCCGGAAGAGCTAGAGGAAGTGTCTAGGGAGAGGGAAGTCTGGGCATCTCTGCTTAGACTGCTGCCCCCGCGACCCGGCCCTGGATAAAGCGGAAGAAGATGGATGGATGGATGGAGTTACACTAGGACTTATGTCACACTTTATTCAGCCACAGTTTATGTGGATGAAATTAAAAAGGTAACAAGTCCTTCCCTCACGGGTCATATAACACCTAAACACTGATTTTATAATCTACATGTGTATCTGAATACATTCTGAAGAGATGACCTGAGAACTGACTTTAGGACCCAGCGGATCAGCTCATCCGCTCCATATAGAGCCATAAGGGTCAGGAAATATCATCTGATATTATTATTAATCCACAAGAGGTCGCCAGAGACTCCCAATCTGAGATATTATGAGCTGCATTAACAGGGCTATTCATGAAATTATGAGTGATTTTAAATTCAAGTTGAAAGTGTGAAGATTAAGAATGTGCTTGAATTATATTTTTTATTAATAAAACATAGTAATTTAAAGGTAAATAAAAAAAAGATAAAAATTCCAATAAAAAATAGAAAAAATTAAATGATAAAAGCTTTCTGGACCAAAAAAAGAAGCATAAAAGAAGGTGCTTAAATTATATTATTTATTAATGAAATCTAGTAATTTAAAGGTAAATTATAAAAAAATAAAAAAATAAAGATAATATTTTTTGTAAAGTATTTTGTTTTAAATATTTAAAAATAAATGTAAAGTAAATATAATTTTTTAAAATATTATAAAAATTAAATGCTTTCTGGACCAAAAAAAGAAGTATAACAGAATGTGAAATAATGTGCTTAAATTATATTATTTATGCATTAAAAAGATTCGAAAAAATATTATAAAAAATAAATGATAAAATCTTTCTGGACCAAAAAAGGAGCATAAAAGAATGTGCTTAAATTATATTATTTTTTAAATAAAATCTAGTCATTTAAAGGTAAATCATTTTTTTTTTTAAATAAAGATAGTAAAAAATTGCAAATTATTTTTTTTAAATATTATAAAAATTAAATTATAAAAGCTATCTGGATAAAAAAGGAGTATAAAAGAAAGTGCTTAAATTGATTTAATAAAATCTATTAATTAAAAGGTAAAAAATAAATAATAAAAATTGCATTAAAAGAATTGAAAAAATATTATAAAAAATGAATAATAAATGCTTTCTGGACCAAAAAAAGAAGTATAAAAGAATGTGCTTAAATTGATTTAATAAAATCTAGTCATTTAAAGGTAAATAAAAAAATATCTATATATATAGACGTTTAGTGTGAGGGTATTTCCTGTAACGTTTCCGGTTGGATCAGAAACACAGAGACGACCGTCTGACACAGAGAATTACCCAGAATGCTCTGTTGATCAGGAGCCGAGCGGTTTTGTGTTTTGTGAGTCGGGTGCAGAACGGCCTCATGGGAAACAGAGCTGAGCTGGTGACCTTGGGTACGCCGCTCGCTGCCTGTTCCCACAGAGGTGAAGGGAAGTGTGTGTGTGTGTGTGTGTGTGTCACAGCTGGACTCTATTGTGTTAAACTGCCCCATTTTCTGTGCAGACAGTTGCCAACGGAGCACAAAATAAAAATACAAACAGGAAATCCAGCCTTTTCCCTTATAAAGAAAAACATGAACTCCTGAACGAGCTCAGACTGAAACGAGAGGAGGATTTAAACATCACTCGAGATAGAAAAGAACAGCACAGACGACAGCACCAATAACAGCAGAGAAACGACATCAATGGACTCACAGCGAAGAGTGTGTGTGTGTGTGTGTGTGTGTGTGAGTGTGTCTGAGAGTAAGTGAGTGTGTGTGTGAGTGTTTGAGTATGTGTTCATAAGTGTGTGTGCGAGTGAGTGTGTCTGAGAGTAAGTGAGTGTGTGTGTGAGTGTTTGAGTATGTGTTCATAAGTGTGTGTGCGAGTGAGTGTGTGTGTGAGTGTTTGAGTATGTGTTCATAAGTGTGTGTACGAGTGAGTGTGTCTGAGAGTAAGTGAGTGTGTGTGTGAGTGTTTGAGTATGTGTTCATAAGTGTGTGTGTGTGTGTGTGAGTGTGTCTGAGAGTAAGTGAGTGTGTGTGTGTGTGCGAGTGAGTGTGTCTGAGAGTAAGTGAGTGTGTGTGTGAGTGTTTGAGTATGTGTTCATAAGTGTGAGTGTGTGTGTGTGTGTGTGTGTGTGTGTGTGTGAGTGAGCAAGTGTGTGTGTGTGAGTGAGTGTAAGAGTGAGAGTGAGTGAGTGTGTGTGTGTGTGTGTGCGCGAGTGAGTGTGTCTGAGAGTGAGTGTGTGTGTGTGTGTGTGCGTGCGAGTGAGTGAGTGTGTCTGAGAGTAAGTGAGTGTGTGTGTGAGTGTTTGAGTATGTGTTCATTAGAGTGAGTGTGTGTGTGTGTGTGTGAGTGAGCAAGTGTGTGTGTGTGAGTGAGTGAGTGTAAGAGTGAGAGTGAGTGAGTGTGTGTGTGTGTGTGTGCGCGAGTGAGTGTGTCTGAGAGTGAGTGTGTGTGTGCGAGTGAGTGTGTCTGAGAGTAAGTGAGTGTGTGTGTGTGTTTGAGTATGTGTTCATAAGTGTGAGTGTGTGTGTTTGTGAGTGAGTGAGAGAGTAAGTGAGTGAGTGTATGTGTGTGAGTGTCTGTGAATGTGTGATTAAGTGAGTGTGTGAGAGTGATTGAGAGTGAGTTTGTGTGTGTGTGAGTGAGTGTTTGAGTATGTGTTCATAAGTGTGAGTGTGTTTGTGAGTGAGTGAGCAAGTGTGTGTGAGTGAGTGAGTGTGAGTGTATATGTGTGTGTGCATGAGTGTGTGTGTGTCTGTGAATGTGTGATTAAGTGTGTGTGTGTGTGTGTGTGTGTGTGTGTGTGTGTGTGTGTGTGTGTGAGAGAGTGAGCGAGAGTGAGTGTGTGAGTGTCTGTGAATGTGTGATTAAGTGAGTGTGTGTGTGAGAGTGAGTGAGTGTGA
>NC_137112.1:2768191-2773191 GCF_949357685.1 Gobio gobio | reverse complement strand
CAGCGCCGTGTGCGGCTTACGAAAGCTTCAACTATGGTAAGCGGAAGTCAATGAAGTCGCGTCGTCCATATTTTTTTACGGTCTATGGGCGCCACTAGCAATTTTGGACCCTTTGAAAGAATATGATGTTGGGGCCCATATCGCACCAACCTAGCTATCCAAAATCTTTTTGCACTTTTCCACTACACAGTACCAGCTCGTCTCGCCTTTGTTTGGTTTTCCACTGTGTAATGGTGCGTTCACACCGGACGCGAATGACGAAATCCGCGCAAGTGATTTACATGTTAAGTCAATGTGCATTCTGCGGCGCGATCCGCGTGAATGAGGCGGCGCGAATGGCGCAATTCACCCGAATTGAGCGTTTTGAATGCGTGAATCGACGAGCCGGCTGGCAGAAGCCCCTCCCATGACGGGAATTTGTGTCTGTTGTGCAGTGAATGTCACACGCGAATGAAGCGAATTTCACGCGCAAATTAAGCAAGTAAACTCAAAATGTTCCAAGCGTCCACCTTCGCGCAAATAGCGCGATTTATTCGCATCAAACGCGTCCGGTGTGAACGCCACATAAAAGTTGTACCTGTACCCGCTTTCAGATACTTTTTTTCGTATAACTTCCGGCGAGGTTCTGAGCGAGCTGAGGCGATACTAAAATGTAACGTGAAAATGGCAGACTGCTGATTGGTCAGAGAGAATCGTCACTATTCACTGCGTCATCATTGCACGCACCAGACGGAGTATCCTGAATTACCCCGCCATTTTTAAATAGTTTAGCCAGAGATTGCGTGATATACCGATTACTATTATGGCAACTCGGAAGAATACACCGAGGTCAAACGAGGAGGTTTCCTTTGTTTGGTTGCCGAAGAGAGGATCCAGCGAGAGCTTGATGGGGCAACGAGGAACAAAAAAGTTTCCTGCGGCGTCGCTATGACAACAAGGTACTATTGTGGAGGTACTATCTGCAATGGAAAATGGAGCGAAAAGCGAACCGAGCCGAGCCGAGTCGAGTCGGTACTGGTAATGGAAAAGCGCCATAAGTCTGCAATTTAGTAATACTGACCAGTAAGCTCCGCTCATTCAACCCAGAATGCCCCAATTGGCTGATGAAACATTGATTAAAATTTAGATACAATTTATACTAAATGAAAATGTACTTTAAATAATGGCTTTCTACAAAACAAAACTTAATGAAGTGGTCAAAATCATGTCTGACTCACTCTCACTCTCCTGGCATTGCGCATCTTATGATGTGTTCTTTTTCACTTATGCTGTTCACTTTCATAATCAACATAGACATAAAAAATAACATTATAATATTTAAACATAAATATAAAACTAAATACATTTTCTTAATGGCTACAACAAGTATAGTAGCCTAGAGTACAGAGAAATGTCATGTTGGAGTGGGATTTGAGCAGATGTTGTTTTACCCATGAGCGTGAGCGGTTCATGAGTGGAGAGTTTTGCTGGATTTAGCCGGAATAATAAGAAATAAGACATAATTTTGTTATATTTGTAACTCTTTGGTAGATTATTCATTTATAATTTCTATTACATTACGACTAGTACTGTTACTACTAATAAAACCAATCTCTGGGGGCCCCAAAAGTGCCGTCCTTAAGAATCGTCCTAAAACTTAGTGGCGCCCCTGCATGAAATAATCAAGATATCATTAACAGGTTAAGTAGAATATAATGAATATAACGGCTAATATAGGTCATATATTTAGTGAAAGAGTTGATGTACTCTAGCTAATATAATTCTGTGGACACTGAATGACTGCCTGAGGTAAATGTGATGCTAAAGTTATATGACGATGTTTAGTTTAGCCTCAGTTTTATTGAGGTCTTTCTGCCGTTCAAACACTGATTGAGCGATTACACCACATATGATACGTGACAGTGAGTGTTAATGTATCCTCAACATACCTTCAGATGTTCATTCATGTTTATTCTTAAGGAAGAGATGATCGATCGCGCTCAGCGCCGCCGCTTGAACTGTGATGTGATCAATGATGCCACATTAAAGAGCGTCAAAACGGCATTTATCGTTTGAATTTCGTGATGCATGTTGATCGATGTTGGTGTGGGAACTCGGATTGAACATGTTGCTTCAGACAAGCACGTGCAGGTCGCGGTTTCTGTTTGCGTCATCACAACATTTCGGCCATGTTGTTTCGGAGATAAAAGTCTTTCGGAAAACCGAAAATGCACTTTTGGGCCATTTTCGGCCGAAAATTTTCAGTGGCGGAATATTCGGTGCATCCCTAGTATTTTCCTTACAAATGCTCAACGAAGGCTTCATTCGTGTCGTTAGGAATGCAGTGCTTGAATATTAAAAATAATAAACTCACTGACAGAAGGCTTTCCGTATCAAATGCTCGCGCGGCGCTGTGTGAAGAGTGCTCGCGAACACGCGTCTGTGTGTGTGCGTCTCAATGCTTTTATGACGCAAAATTAATGTAAACACCGTCAGTAATGTCTCAATGAATTAAACAGACAGGGCAAAAACATCTTATATTTCAAAAGAGATCTGAGCATTAGTGTGAATCTCCCGCTGTCTATGATGATGTCATGATTAATAATCAAACAACAGCTGAGAAAGAGAAAAATCACTCGCAGTTCAGCCTTGTTAAAGCTACACTGTGTAACTTTTTTAGTTTATTCTTCGCTAAAAACACTTAGTTCTTTCAAAAATATATGTGCTCATTAATGTATATTTACTTCTTTCAAGTAATAAAGTATTCTGGTAAGTTTATAATATGCCATTGTAAACACATACGGGTGAGGGTTCGAATGCGGGTCGCCATGTTGATCCTCCATCTTGAAAGTACATTAGCCAAAGAGGGACATTCCCGTAAATTCAAGCTTGGCCTTTGGCGTTTTAACACTCGATGGCTCCGTGTCCAATGTGGACGAGGTCGAACTGGAAGCCATGTTAATCTTGGACTAAATCAGCCACCGTAGGAGTTAAAACGAAATCGGAATTGAGAGGAACAGAAACTAATATTCACTGGATGGTCATATACAAGTTCACCACTAGATGGAGGAAAATATCACACAGTGGAGCTTTAAATACTAAAGCACTCTTTGTTCATTACTTGTAATATGTTTTTTTTTCCCTCTTTATGATTTACTAGCTTATGTTTTGCTGCTATATTAGTTTATATATTTAAAATTATTAACATGCAATTGTTTTAATTAAAATGTTATAATGTCCTAGTTATTTTAAAAAGCTTATAATTACATATATCATAATAAAAACATTTTAAGTTTTTAATAAATTAATAAGATTCATTAATAAGGCAAAAGCTCAAGAATTGTTTTGGAATCGGATCGTGAGGTGCCAATTAAAGATTTCCACCATTACTATACAATGATGTATTGTTGAATAATACTGAAGATAAAGAGTTTAAAAAAATAATCACATATTAAATCGCAATCGCAATATTGGTTAAAAAAAAAATCGCAATTAGATTTTTTTCCAAAATCGTTCAGCCGAACACACAATGACACACACACACATTCACTCTCTCTCTCACACACACACACACACACACACACACACACACACACACACACACACACACACACACACACACACACACACACACACACACAATGACACACAATGACACACACACACACACACACACACACACACACACATACACACACACACACACACACACACACACACACACACACACACACACACACACACACACACACACAATGACACACACACATTCACTCTCTCTCTCCCACACACACACACACACAATGACATACACACATTCACTCTCTGCCACACACACACACACATTCACTCTCCACACACACACACACACACACACACACACACACACACACACACACACACACACACACACACACACACCATGGCAATGGTAATGAGATTGTGGTGAGCATGACAGTGATGAGTGTGTGTGTGCCTAAATGTCATAATAATGTAAATAAAGGGTCCAGACACACTCGATCGCTCCATTATTCAGACTCCGGGTCCGAGTTTGCAGTGATGGATCTGCTCTGAACAATAGAAGCTCGCGGAGCAACTCCAAACAATCGGCCTGGAATTATTCTAGCCAGGAAACAGACTCGCGGCTCTGACGCACACGACACACACACACACACACACACACACTGAAAATAGACTCAGGGCCTGCGATTCTAGTGTTTGGGAGCGAGAGAAAGTTCACACACACACACACACATTAGAGTCAGTCACTAATGATCATTAACCCTCATCCACACCCTAAACGAGCCGCACAGGACACACCTTTTCCCCTTCACACACACACACACACACACACACACACACACACACACACACACACACACACACACTCACACACACACACTCCGTTCCTCCAAACGTCTGTTTCCTTTGCCTTGTTAGAAACCGTGTGTGAGCCGCTGGAGGGTCCAGTGGAAAACTGGGTGCTATATTTACCCCAGAGGAAGTTTACAGTGTGTGTGTGTGTGTGTGTGAGAGAAAACGCCCATCAGAGGAATCCAGAGCGACCCAGAACATCTGCAGCACTCTCACCCCAACACCAGCACAACATTATGACCAGTCGAGGCGTGGACTCTAGACCCCTGAAGGTGTGCGGTGGTATCTAAGATGTTAGCAGCAGATCCTTTAAGTCCTGTAAGTTGCGAGGTGAGGCCTCTTGTTTGTTCAGCTCATCCACAGATGCTCGACTGGATTGAGATCTGGGGAATTTGGAGGCCGAGTCAACCTGATCGGTGTATATATACATATATAGTTTATTATTTTTATATATAAAGTATATCATATATATTATATGTATATATTATAGAAATTAACAAAATTATTATTTTATATAATATATAAAATTATATGTATTTATAATAGATTTATGATGTATTTAATTTATTTATTTATATATATATATATTAGGGCTGTCAAAAGATTAATCGCGATTAATCACAAAATAAAAGTTTGTGTTTACATAA
>NC_137112.1:2758191-2765691 GCF_949357685.1 Gobio gobio | reverse complement strand
CACACACAACCCAATATCACACACACCACACACAGATCCAACACCACACACAACCCAATATCACACACACCACACACAGATCCAACACCACACACAACCCAATATCACACACACCACACACAGATCCAACATCACACACAACCCAATATCACACACACCACACACAGATCCAACACCACACACAACCCAATATCACACACACCACACACAGATCCAACATCACACACAACCCAATATCACACACACCACACACAGATCCAACATCACACACAACCCAATATCACACACACCACACACAACCCAATATCACACACACCACACACAACCCAATATCACACACACCACACACAGATCCAACATCACACACAACCCAATATCACACACACCACACACAGATCCAACATCACACACAACCCAATATCACACACACCACACACAACCCAATATCACACACACCACACACAACCCAATATCACACACAACCCAATATCACACACACCACACACAGATCCAACACCACACACAACCCAATATCACACACACCACACACAGATCCAACACCACACACAACCCAATATCACACACACCACACACAACCCAATATCACACACACCACACACAGATCCAACACCACACACACCACACACAACCCAATATCACACACAACCCAATATCACACACACCACACACAGATCCAACACCACACACACCACACACAACCCAATATCACACACAACCCAATATCACACACACCACACACAGATCCAACACCACACACAACCCAATATCACACACACCACACACACCACACACAGATCCAACATCACACACAACCCAATATCACACACACCACACACAGATCCAACATCACACACAACCCAATATCACACACACCACACACAGATCCAACATCACACACACAACCCAATATCACACACACCACACACAGATCCAACATCACACACAACCCAATATCACACACACCACACACAGATCCAACATCACACACACAACCCAATATCACACACACCACACACAACCCAATATCACAGCTGATGACACTTTACTATATATCCACATAGAGAAAAGCCATTTTAAATTATAATAATATTTCACAATTTCTACTGTATTTTTATCAAAATGGCGACTGCACTGCAAAAAAATGCTTCTCTTACTTAGCATTTGTGTCTTGTTTCTGGTCCCAGGGTTTCTGCAGGTTTCACCAAATCAAATTTAAGACTTTTTGAGACCGTTATGAATTAAATTTAAGACCTATATCACGCAATAATAAAACCTACAAAGGAAATGCAGAATCACAAAATTACTAGCAAAGCAAATTAGTTTCTTCAAATTGAACAAAGTATTAGTAAACTTGCACTTCCTCATAGCTCAATCTCAATCATGTATTTTTCCTTCTGAGATCAAAATGACTGATTTTGTGGTGGTCATTTCCAGTTTTGTTGTTTGATGCCATATTTACCATATTAGATGCACAAGTCACACATGACAATAAAACAAACAAACGCATGAATCTTGTCTGGTATTACAGAGAAAGGCTGGTCCAGTGGTGCGCTCTCTAGCTTTAATAACACTATCGCTGAGCGTGGGGAAATATGACCAAAATCTTACAAGTAAGCAATTGCTTAATATAAGTAAAAAGTTCTCAAGTAAACGGTCTTTCATAAAATAAGAACTTGTTAACCAATTACAATAGGACAAATAAATACAACCTAAAGATACGGATACAAACAGTGGTGTTTTTCCCTGTTGTTGTTTGTTTAACATTAACACAGACAGGAGCAGGTATAAGACGTATTAATATGCTTTCACTTTAAGAATTTTGAAATTTAAGACTTTAAGACCCCGCGGGAACCCTGGGTCCAAACGTCTAAAAATGCTCAAAACAAGAAGCATTTACTAGCCAAAT
Organism: Gobio gobio; assembly: GCF_949357685.1. Lineage (NCBI taxonomy): Eukaryota > Metazoa > Chordata > Actinopteri > Cypriniformes > Gobionidae > Gobio > Gobio gobio. The sequence goes on along the minus strand of NC_137112.1, from coordinate 2,763,764 downwards.
AAAAATGATTGTCTTAACTCAATATTAAGTGAGTTTTTGCTTAAAATCTGCCAATGGGGTAAGCAAAATAATCTTAATTCAAACAGAAAACAAGATTATTTATCTTACCCCATTGGCAGATTATTTTGCTCATTTTAAGCAAAAACTCCCTTGAGTTATTTTCCCCCAAAACAAGACAAAGACTTTTGCTTGTCTAGTAAATGCTTCTTAAAGGATTAGTTCACTTTTAAATAAACTTTCGCTGATAATTTACTCTCCCCCATGTCATCCAAGATGTCCATGTCTTTCTTTCTGCAGTCGAAAAGAAATTACGGTTTTGGATGAAAACAGTCCAGGGTTTTTCTCCATATAATGGACTTCAATGGGCTCCAAACGGTTCAAATGACAGTTTCAGTGCAGCTTCAAAGGGCTTTAAACGACACCAGATGATGAATAAGGGTCTGATCTAGACAAACCATCAGTTTCTGAGAGAAACCCAGCAGTATTTATGATATTATTTCACCTCTTAACAGACGAGCGTGATCATCTCTGAGCTCAGACATAACTTCCGACAAGTGAGGTCAAATTAGATCATGGTTATAGATATATCGATAGTAGATGCCTCATTCTACTGATCCGTGCAGTCGCTAATGAGGCATCTACGTATATATATCTATGACCACGCTCGTATTTGACCTCACTTGTCGGAAGTTATGTCTGAGCTCAGAGATGATCACGCTCGTCTGATAAGAGGTGAAATAATATCATAAATACTGCTGGGTTTCTCTCAGAAACTGATGGTTTGTCTAGATCAGACCCTTATTCATCATCTGGTGTCGTTTAAAGCCCTTTGAAGCTGCACTGAAACTGTCATTTGGACCGTTTGGAGCCCATTGAAGTCCATTATATGGAGAAAAACCCTGGACTGTTTTCATCCAAAACCTTCATTTCTTTCCGACTTTAGAAAGAAAGACATGGACATCTTGGATGACATGGGGGAGAGTAAATTATCAGCAAAAGTTTATTTAACAGTGAACTAATCCTTTTAATGTAAGATTTTTTAGACCTTTGGACTATAAACATGACAAAAACACCAAGTAAGAAAAGCATTTTTTGCAGTGTGAAAAGTCGCGCGTCACTCACCGGCGTACATGTGGAAGGTCAACCTCTCGATGAGCTTCAGCACGGTTCCGGCTTTGATGATGGGAATGCCGGACTTGGACTGGACGTTCTCCTCGAACACCACGTTCTCCTCGGAGTCTGGTTGGGCGAAGCGGTAAACCTCGGCCCCAGGAAGCCTCATCTGCTCCTCCTTCTCCTCCTGCAGCATGGCCGTGTCCAGCATGCGCTCCAGCGTGGAGCGGTACTGCAGCGAGATCAGCGCCGCCATCCAGCCGTTCTTCTCCTCCGCTGATTTGGCGGCAAACACCACGCTGTTCCCGTCCTTCAGGATGATCTCGAAGGCGTGCCGGTACTCGCCCTCCTTATCGTCCTTGTCGTTGATCTGGACCTGTTGAAGAACCGATACGTTTCACTGTTCGGCCGATACGTTTATTTTGACGGTGCCAGGACTTTTATTTTGACAGTGTCTGAATGCCTGAGAGTTTTTCTGTTTAGCCGATACGTGTTGGATGAAGACTTTTATTTTGACGGTGCCGGGACTTTTATTTTGACAGTGTCTGAGCTTCTGAGGGTATTTTAGTTTAGCGATACATGTCAGAAGTGGATTATTTTGACAGTGTTAGGACTTTTATTTTGACAGTGTGCAAGCGCCTGAGAGTTTGGCCGATAAGTGTTGGATGAAGACTTTTATTTTGACAGTGTCTGAGCGCCTGAGAGTATTTTCGTTTAGCCGATACGTGTCAGAAGTTGATTATTTTGACAGTGCTGGGACTTTTATTTTGACAGTGTCTGAACGCCTGGAGGGTTTTTTAGTTTAGCGATACGTGTCAGAAGTTGACTATTTTGATGGTGCCAGGACTTTTATTTTGACGGTGCCAGGACTTTTATTTTGACAGTGTCTGCACTTCTGAGAGTATTTTAGTTTAGCGATATGTGTCAGAAGTTGATTATTTCGATGGTGCCATGACTTTTATTTTGACAGTGTCTGAGCTTCTGAGGGTATTTTAGTTTAGCGATACATGTCAGAAGTGGATTATTTTGACAGTGTTAGGACTTTTATTTTGACAGTGTGCAAGCGCCTGAGAGTTTGGCCGATAAGTGTTGGATGAAGACTTTTATTTTGACAGTGTCTGAGCGCCTGAGAGTATTTTCGTTTAGCCGATACGTGTCAGAAGTTGATTATTTTGACAGTGCTGGGACTTTTATTTTGACAGTACTAGGACTTTTATTTTGACAGTGTCTGAACGCCTGGAGGGTTTAGTTTAGCGATACGTGTCAGAAGTTGACTATTTTGATGGTGCCAGGACTTTTATTTTGACGGTGCCAGGACTTTTATTTTGACAGTGTCTGAACGCCTGAGTTTTTCTGTTTGGCCAATTGACGTTGCCAGGATTTTTAGCGATTTTAGCGATACGTGTCAGAAGTGGATTATTTTGACACTGCTAGGACTTTTATTTTGACAGTGTCTGCGCTTCTGAGAGTATTTTAGTTTAGCCGATATGTGTCAGAAGTTGATTATTTTGATGGTGCCAGGACTTTTATTTTGACGGTGCCAGGACTTTTATTTTGACAGTGTCTGCACTTCTGAGAGTATTTTAGTTTAGCGATATGTGTCAGAAGTTGATTATTTCGACGGTGCCATGACTTTTATTTTGACAGTGTCTGAGCTTCTGAGGGTATTTTAGTTTAGCGATACATGTCAGAAGTGGATTATTTTGACAGTGTTAGGACTTTTATTTTGACAGTGTGCAAGCGCCTGAGAGTTTGGCCGATAAGTGTTGGATGAAGACTTTTATTTTGACAGTGTCTGAGCGCCTGAGAGTATTTTCGTTTAGCCGATACGTGTCAGAAGTTGATTATTTTGACAGTGCTGGGACTTTTATTTTGACAGTACTAGGACTTTTATTTTGACAGTGTCTGAACGCCTGGAGGGTTTAGTTTAGCGATACGTGTCAGAAGTTGACTATTTTGATGGTGCCAGGACTTTTATTTTGACGGTGCCAGGACTTTTATTTTGACAGTGTCTGAACGCCTGAGTTTTTCTGTTTGGCCAATTGACGTTGCCAGGATTTTTAGCGATTTTAGCGATACGTGTCAGAAGTGGATTATTTTGACACTGCTAGGACTTTTATTTTGACAGTGTCTGCGCTTCTGAGAGTATTTTAGTTTAGCCGATATGTGTCAGAAGTTGATTATTTTGATGGTGCCAGGACTTTTATTTTGACAGTGTCTGAACGTCTGAGAGCTTTTCTGTTTGCCGATAAGTGTTGGATGAAGACTTTTATTTTGACAGTGTCTGCGCTTCTGAGAGTATTTTAGTTTAGTGATATGTGTCAGAAGTTGATTATTTTGACGGTGCCAGGACTTTTATTTTGACACCGTGCAAGCGCCTGAGAGTATTTTAGTTTAGCCGATACGTGTCAGAAGTTGATTATTTTGACGGTGCCAGGACTTTTATTTTGACAGTGTTTGAACGCCTGAGAGTTTTTCTGTTTGGCCAATTAGTGTTGGATGAAGACTTTTATTTTGACAGTATTTCGCTCAGACAGTCAAAATAAAAGTCCCGTCACTGTCAAAATAAAAGTCTACTTCAGACACTTATCGTCCAAACCGAAAAACAATTGTCACAGAAATGTATTAATTTGTAAAATGTGAACACACATTAAACTTCTTAATGAAATGTGGGCGTCACCAGGTGGCTAGTCTTGGTACAGCGCCTAAAAAAAACGTACATTTTTGTGATAACTTCGAATGTGAAATAGATTTGGCTTTGATTTTAAAGCAATTTTAGAGTGCAAATGATTTAGTAAAATATACATGTTGTATAAAATATAAATAGTTTGAAGTTCTCACTATTAACGAGTTGCTTATTCGCATGCATATTACTCGGATATTGTCTGTTTATTAGTACCTCAGACTTTGATTATCTTTCTATGGGAATGGGCCAATCAGCACGCACCTTCCTCATGAAGAACTTCTCCTTGAGCCGGTATTCGGCCGCACTGGCTCCGGGCAGGCGGGGCTGGCCGTGGTTGGACTTGCAGCAGATCATGAGGCCGTCGAACAGGAAGATGTGGCGCTCGTGTTTCGCGCCCACTCGTGTGAGCGCGCCCTCCATGATGAACTCGTTGCAGCACTGGCCGATGTCTTTGCCCTCCCAGCCGTCGATGTTCCTCTGGATCTCATTCATCTTCTTGATGGCCAGGTGTTTGCCCTTCATCTGCTGACTGTAGAAGCGGCACGCCGACTCGCTGCACGCACACAACCACACCGCCTCCATTTCAGCATTCTCAAATCACACTGCTGAGCTTTTCTCATTTCAGTTGATTACTTGTAGCGCTACTACCATCCAATAATCACCAAAAGTGCTTTTTATGATATGAAACAACGGTTTACTATCAAATTCAAACAATTAAAGGTGCAGTAAGCGATTTCTGAGAACGCTAAAAGGGCGTATACACTCATGAGGGGGGAGGAGCCTGTGTTAAAGAATTTGCATTGGAGAATTTGGGGGCGGGGCTATCAAGATAGGGGCGTGTTTGTTTTGGTGATGTCAACATATATCAACATAATTTCTCAGAAATGGCGTACTGCACCTTTAATGACGTTTTGATGCTCTTTAATGTGCCGTAATGTAATAGCAAAAAATGAAAACAATAATGTAAATATTATTATTATAAGTGTGAATTCAAAAATTAAAAGTGCGTTTTAAAAAGAAATGAGCATGATTTCATCTCTTAAATATCTTAGTGTGTGATTTGGTCATAATTTAGACTTTTTAAAAATCTAATTTCAGCTTTTTATCTCATTATTAGGACTTTTAAGTCTATTTTTATCTCAGAATATTTAAAGTCCTAATTTCAACTGTTCATCTCACAATCTAATAATGAGGATTTTAAAATCCTATTTTTGCTTTTTATCTAATAATGAGGACTTTTAAAATCATATTTTTGCTTTTTATCTAATAATGAGGACTTTTAAAATCATATTTTTGACTTTTTTTCTAATAATGAGGACTTTAAAATGATATTTTTGACTTTTTATCTAATGAGGACTTTTAAAATAATATTTTTTGACTTTTTATCTAATAATGAGGACTTTTAAAATCATATTTTTTGACTTTTTATCTAATAATGAGGACTTTTAAAATCATATTTTTGACTTTTTATCTAATGAGGACTTTTAAAATCATATTTTTGCTTTTTATCTAATAATGAGGACTTTTAAAATCATATTTTTGACTTTTTATCTAATAATGAGGACTTTTAAAATCATATTTTTGCCTTTTTATATAATAATGAGGACTTTTAAAATCATATTTTTGACTTTATCTAATAATGAGGACTTTTAAAATCATATTTTTGACTTTATCTAATAATGAGGACTTTTAAAATCATATTTATGACTTTTTATCTAATAATGAGGACTTTTAAAATCATATTTATGACTTTTTATCTAATAATGAGGACTTT
>NC_137112.1:2743191-2748191 GCF_949357685.1 Gobio gobio | reverse complement strand
TCATACTTAAATGCTGCTGTACAGCTCTGAGCTGCCACTGTAAATATATATATACACATACACATATATATATAGTTGCATCCCTAATATATATATATATATATTTATTTCCCTGATTACATACATTTTAATTTCTACAATTTTATTTCTATTTTCATGATTATTGATTTTTAGTAGTTTTTTAAATTTTTTTATTTAACTTTTTTATTCAATTAATCTAGTTTTTGAATGTATCTTATATAACTGCAAATAAAATAAATACATAATTTAAAAATAAAACATCCCAAATATGTAAAGTGAAAGTCAATAAAGCATGTTGGAATGACAGATGAATTATTGGAGCGGTTCTGATCTCATCAGGTTGTGTGTGCAAACGTGTGTGTCTGCTTCCAGCTGCTCCTCAATGAAAGAGGCTCTGTGTGAGAGCTTTGAGAGTTTCTGCTCCGCAAATCCCCCTGCAGGAATCCGGGAAAGCAGCTTAGGGCCGCTGGGAATGCTGGAGCTCTGGAGACGCAGTAAAGCTCTCCCAGGTCACATGTCCAGATCCTTGTGACTCCGGACTGAGGCTCTGACCCGCAACAATATCAGCCGGCCATGTGCTCAAACATCAGTATAATAACAACACACTCAGATTCAGCTGGACGAACCGCTTCAGGGAACCACTAACAGGTGCATTGTGGGAAATGACACTCGCCTTTAAAATCTCGAAGTAATGGAGACAGTGGTAGACGGGCGTCAGGAGTAACCGCGGTAACACGTACTGCACCGCCTCTTTGAACCCTTCGCAGATGGACTGAAAACACAGAAAGACACATTCATATTCATATTCATGTTCATGTTCATGTTTGAGCTGCGGTGTGTGAAGCTCTGACCTGGAGGTAGATGGCGGCTCCGGGTTTGGACAGCTGACTCAGGAAGTGGTCGTGGAAGCCGGTGCGCAGGATGTCCTGTGCGTACGTCTCGTAGGGGTCAAAGGCCAACTCCTGAAAATGGCCAACACCCGAGAGTTAATACATGCCCCGCCCGCAGCACAGCCGCTCTGACCTGTATTGTTACAAGCGTGTGTGTGTGTGTGTGTGTGTGTTTGAAAGGCCACAGGGTCGGTCGGTGTGAGGCGTGGAGGCGGAGAGGTGTGTGTGTGTGTGTGTGTGTGTGTGTGTGTGTGTTTGAAAGGCCACAGGGTCGGTCGGTGTGAGGCGTGGAGGCGGAGAGGTGTGTGTGTGTGTGTGTGTGTGTGTGTGTGTGTGTGTGTGTTCTGGGAGCATCGGATCGGTGCCGTTCTCACAACATGAGCTACACTTCAGTGATCACACCTTTACTGTATCGTAAACTCAATATTTGAAACACATGAAAACACAAAAACTAAACCATGGATATATTGTGTATATATATATATTTTTTTTAGGGCTGTCAAAAGATTAATCGCGATTAATCGCATCCAAAATAAAAGTTTGTGTTCACATAATATATGTGTGTGTACTCTGTTAATTATTATTTATATATAAATACACACACAAGCATGTATATATTTAAGAAATATTTGCATGTATATACTGTAAATACATTTATATAACTTATATTATATATAAATATAAATATTTTATATATAAATATAATACATTTTTCTTAAATATATACATGCTTGTGTGTGTATTTATATATAAATAATAATTAACAGAGTACACACACATATATTATGTGAACACAAACTTTTATTTTGGATGCGATTAATTGCGATTAATCTTTTGACAGCCCTAATATATATATATAAATATTAGGCATGTGCCGGTATCACATTTTCATGTTGTGATTAATTGCTGAAGCTTTTATCGCGGTATACGGTATTATCACGATATTGAAATAAGTTGCAAAAAAAAGTGTTGTCATACTATAACAGGTTTAATAATTTTCTTATAACAAAAAGAACCAAACATTTAAATAAAGTAATACACAAAAATGTATAACGTAAACAAATATTGAAAACAGATTAAAGTGCTAATGAATTCTAAAGAACAATAAGTAACACTTTACAATAAGGTCTCGCTAGTGAATGCGTTAACATCAACATTTTTACAGAAGTTATTATTCTTTGATAATGATAAAGTTTAAAAAAGCAACTGTTAGTGTTAGCTCAGGTCCATTAAATAATACAGCTACAACTTTTGATTTTAATAATGCGTTAATAAATGCTGAAATCTACATTTAACTAAGATTAATAAATGCTTTAGAAGTATTCGTCAGTTTGTTAATGAATGAACTAATGTTAAATAATAGAGCCTTATTGTAAAGTGTGTGATTAAATAACACATTCCAACAATATCTAGGGCATGTCATTTAGTCCAGATTAAAATATAAAATGTTTAAGTTTGAAAATGAATAGCCTTAAGTCTTTAAGTATTAGGTTTTGTTTATGAGGGTTACCGGGGAAACGTCTGCATTTGTGCTGTGAGCGCCCTCTGCTGTCAGAGAGTGTGTGTGCGTCTCCTTCACTCGCTCCGCCATCAGCTCATGCGCGTTGGGTTTGTTTACATCAGTGTTTTCCTCTTTGACGTGTTGTTCATTTTAAACGGTTGATGGGTAAAGTATTCTTAAAATGCATTCTAAAAATCTGAATAATTCGTAATAAATAATTATTCACTGTATTTTGAAGTGCCCACGATAACAATATTGTGCATGTTCATTATTGCGGTATATCGTATTACCGTTTGCCGGCACATGTCTAATAATATATATATATATATTATTAGACACATATATATATATAAAATAAGATTTATTTAAATATCATTAAAAATAATAATATTCAGTTAAATAAACAAAATATTATTATTATTTAAATGATAACATTATTAAATAAAATAAATACAATAAATTACTTTTACTAGTACATTCAAGTACTAGTATTATTGTTCATTAAAATTACAATTCAAATAATTTATCATAAATATATATATGTGTGTGTGTATGTTTTTTTTAAGTATCATTAAAAATAATAATATTAAATATAAATAAAATATTACTATTATTATTAATTAAATTCAAAATAAATAAATGTATTATGAATTATAACATTCAAATAAATTCAATTACTACCAATAAATTACAATAATTTATTACAAATTATAATATTATAAATTAAATTATTATTAATATATAAATATTAATACAAATAAATAAATTACTGAATTTATTAAATTATTAATACATTAAATTATTATTGATACTAATTACATTAAATCATGAAAATATTATAAAATAAATTATTAATTTAATTAAAATTACATTGTTATTATTACCGTAAAACTTCAAATAATAGCCGAGTCCCAAATAGACGCCTGTCTCTTTAAACGCCTGGTGCGACGACAGGTTTGGGTAAATAAAGGCCGGTCTCGAATAGACGCCGGGTCTGTGTTTTAGTATCGGCTGTATTTGATCTTCTCAAACCCGTCAGATCGTCTGTTCTATGTTTTGATTAGATTTCACGTGACAGACGGAACCGTTCATGAACGACTCATCACTATGGCAACATAAAGATGTTAACGAACTTTCAGTCTTCAGTTTTTCTTAATTCTCTCAATACCACCATGGAGAAAAGTATAATTTGACATTTAAGCTGACAGTTGTCAAATTTCAAGCGTGGGTAAAGCTGGATACGGAGCGGCTGAAACATTCCTCTAATGCTTGCGCGCAGACGTGCGCGTGTGTTTGTGTGTGCGAGGGAGAAGGAGGAGATATATTTCATTAACTTCGGGATGTTATTCTTAGGTGTGTGGCCTGACAGGAGCTTCTGAGGGAATTGTTTCAAAGCGCGAGCAAGGCAGAGCTAGCGGAGGCTGGAGATGGAGAAGTGGAGGAGGAATTCGCCCATGAACTTGTAATTGAGGATCGCGGGGATGATGATAGTGATGAATAGAGTAATTCTCTATCACATGATTGCAGTTGTTCTACAGGGTAGCCTTCATTCTTTCTTGATGATGTGTTTCGGGCAACAAGTTCATACGCTCAATGGATTTTAGCGGTAACTTATATTGTTCTACTTCTGCCCATTGCTGTCACATCGTTTCGTTTTTTGTGCTGCCAATAATCTAAGACATTTCTTACATTAAATGATTTGTTAAACACATTCGAATTAATTATAAATAAAACGTAATATAATGTGGTAACCTCCTACCGTCATGCTTGAACATCTCAACACTAAATTAAAGGCCTGTCTCTTATAGACGCCTGTTTCAGCCGGTGCAGTTCAGTGATTTGGGTGAATAGAAGCCCCGCGCTATTATTTGAAGTTTTACGGTAAATAAACTCAATTAACTATAATTATTATTATTTATTACATTTTAAAAATTAAAATAATGTCTTAAAATTATACAAATAAATTAAGTAATTAATGAATTATTTATAAAATCATCTATTTTAATTACATTAGTATTAATATTGTTTAATAAAAAGTAATTGATTAAATTATTATTATTAATTCCATTTATAAATTAATTTATTTATAAATAATTTATAAATTACATTTATTTATAAATAATATTATGTCTAAATACAAAATGTATTCAATTATTATTGTTATTATTTTAATTTAAAAAATAACAAATGTATTTAAATGAATTATAAAAAAATTATAAAGTGTAATAATTACATTTTGCTGTTTCTTAGTTAAGTTTCTTGATTCTATATATTGCAATTCAAAACAATATATTTCTAAATATTATAAACACACCACACACACACACACACTCACTCACTCACTCACTCACACACTCACACACTCACTCACACACTCACACACTCACACACTCACTCACACACTCACACACTCACACACTCACACACACACACACACACACACACACACACACACACACACACACACACACACACCACACACACACACAGACAGACAGACACACTCTCTCTCACTCACATACACTCACACACACACACACACACACACACAGACACACTCTCTCACTCACACACACACACACACACAC
>NC_137112.1:2729649-2742991 GCF_949357685.1 Gobio gobio | reverse complement strand
CGCACGTTTATCTCTGCTTTTAGTGTAGATTTCAGCGAGTAAGAGCGGCGCGCGCTTTGAATGAAACTCCGGCTAATCTGAACGCCTCTGATTATGAGACATTGCATTCATAAACTCAATAGAAACACGTGTGAGTGGTTATAATGCGCAACGCGATTATAACAGATGGCTTTTGAGAAGACTATTATAAGTTCAACAGCAGAGTGACTAGTGTGCAGCCGAAATAACGTTAACTTACACCCGCAAATGGCAGTTGTTAATGTCATGCCCTGATTATTATCCCTTAAATGTTAGTCTTGACTAAATTTGTTCGTTCGCTTCACGTTATTATTTCCCAGATGTAGTTTTGGTATTGAGGTCAAAGTCCACTTGCCGTTCGTAGTTTTGAAGTGTTTCCCCTATTACAGTGACTTTCTTCTGGCATGTTTGCAGACAGGGTGACCATCTTAGATTAAGCCAAAATATGACCACACCTCAGATTTGGTCCTTTTAGAGTCTGAACAATCCCCCGAGTGCTGTCACTGCCTTCTGCCATTTCTTATCATTCAAAAAACAGCGGTGCTGCGCCTGACTGACGCTGACTACACAGGATTTACCGCGAGTTTTCACAACCGTGATAATCACACGCGGTTTTAATGATAATACAATTTTATACGATATTACTAACCGTCACTAAATTTTATCGTGGTTTATCGTGAAACCGGTAATCGTTTCATCCCTACATCTGAGCAACATCTGAGCAACATCTGAGCAACATCTGAGCAACATCTGATCAAAATCTGATCAACATCTGATCAACATATGAGCAACATCTGATCAACATCTGATCAACATCTGATCAACATCTGATCAACATATGAGCAACATCTGATCAACATCTGAGCAACATATGAGCAACATCTGATCAACATCTGAGCAACATCTGATCAACATCTGATCAACATCTGATCAACATATGAGCAACATCTGATCAACATCCGATTAACATCCGATCAACATCCGATTAACATCCGATCAACATCCGATCAACATCTGATCAACATATGAGCAACATCCGATTAACATCCGATCAACATATGAACAACATCTGATCAACATCTGATCAACATCTGATCAACATATGAGCAACATCCGATTAACATCCGATCAACATATGAACAACATCTGATCAACATCTGATCAACATATGAGCAACATCCGATCAACATCTGATCAACATCTGATCAACATATGAACAACATCTGATCAACATCTGATCAACATCTGATCAACATCTGAGCAACATCTGATCAACATCTGATCAACATCTGAGCAACATCTGATCAACATATGAGCAACATATGAGCAACATCCGATCAACATCTGATCAACATATGAGCAACATCCGATCAACATCTGATCAACATCTGATCAACATCTGATCAACATCTGATCAACATCTGAGCAACATCTGATCAACATCTGATCAACATCTGATCAACATCTGAGCAACATCTGATCAACATCTGAGCAACATCTGATCAACATATGAACAACATCTGATCAACATCCGATCAACATATGAGCAACATCTGAGCAACATCTGATCAACATCCGATTAACATCCGATCAACATCCGATTAACATCCGATCAACATCCGATCAACATCTGATCAACATATGAGCAACATCCGATTAACATCCGATCAACATATGAACAACATCTGATCAACATCTGATCAACATATGAGCAACATCCGATCAACATCTGATCAACATCTGATCAACATCTGATCAACATATGAGCAACATCTGAGCAACATCTGATCAACATCTGATCAACATCTGATCAACATATGAGCAACATCTGAGCAAAATCTGAGCAACATCTGAGCAACATCTGAGCAACATCTGATCAACATATGAGCAACATCTGAGCAAAATCTGATCAACATCTGATCAACATATGAGCAACATCTGATCAACATCCGATTAACATCCGATCAACATCCGATTAACATCCGATCAACATCCGATCAACATCTGATCAACATATGAGCAACATCCGATTAACATCCGATCAACATATGAACAACATCTGATCAACATCTGATCAACATATGAGCAACATCCGATCAACATCTGATCAACATCTGATCAACATATGAACAACATCTGATCAACATCTGATCAACATCTGATCAACATCTGAGCAACATCTGATCAACATCTGATCAACATCTGAGCAACATCTGATCAACATATGAGCAACATCCGATCAACATCTGATCAACATATGAGCAACATCCGATCAACATCTGATCAACATCTGATCAACATCTGATCAACATCTGATCAACATCTGATCAACATCTGAGCAACATCTGAGCAACATCTGATCAACATCTGATCAACATCTGATCAACATCTGAGCAACATCTGATCAAAATCTGAGCAACATCTGATCAACATCCGATTAACATCCGATCAACATATGAACAACATCTGATCAACATCCGATCAACATATGAGCAACATCTGAGCAACATCTGATCAACATCCGATTAACATCCGATCAACATCCGATTAACATCCGATCAACATCCGATCAACATCTGATCAACATATGAGCAACATCTGAGCAACATCTGAGCAACATCTGATCAACATCTGATCAACATCTGATCAACATCTGAGCAACATCTGATCAAAATCTGAGCAACATCTGATCAACATCCGATTAACATCCGATCAACATATGAACAACATCTGATCAACATCCGATCAACATATGAGCAACATCTGAGCAACATCTGATCAACATCCGATTAACATCCGATCAACATCCGATTAACATCCGATCAACATCCGATCAACATCTGATCAACATATGAGCAACATCCGATTAACATCCGATCAACATATGAACAACATCTGATCAACATCTGATCAACATATGAGCAACATCCGATCAACATCTGATCAACATCTGATCAACATCTGATCAACATATGAGCAACATCTGAGCAACATCTGATCAACATCTGATCAACATCTGATCAACATATGAGCAACATCTGAGCAAAATCTGAGCAACATCTGAGCAACATCTGAGCAACATCTGATCAACATATGAGCAACATCTGAGCAACATCTGAGCAACATCTGATCAACATCTGAATCAACATCTGAGCAACATCTGAATCAACATCTGATCAACATCTGATCAACATATGAGCAACATCTGATCAACATATGAGCAACATCTGAATCAACATCTGATCAACATCTGAGCAACATCTGAGCAACATCTGAATCAACATCTGATCAACATCTGATCAACATCTGATCAACATATGAGCAACATCTGATCAACATCTGATCAACATCTGATCAACATATGAGCAACATATGAGCAACATATGAGCAACATATGAGCAACATCTGAATCAACATCTGATCAACATCTGAGCAACATCTGATCAACATCTGATCAACATCTGATCAACATCTGATCAACATCTGAGCAACATCTGAGCAACATCTGAGCAACATCTGATCAACATCTGATCAACATATGAGCAACATATGAGCAACATATGAGCAACATCTGAATCAACATCTGATCAACATCTGAGCAACATCTGATCAACATCTGAGCAACATCTGATCAACATCTGATCAACATCTGAGCAACATCTGAGCAACATCTGATCAACATCTTAGCAACATCTGAATCAACATCTGAGCAACATCTGAATCAACATCTGAGCAACATCTGAATCAACATCTGATCAACATCTGATCAACATCTGATCAACATCTGAATCAACATCTGAGCAACATCTGAATCAACATCTGATCAACATCTGAATCAACATCTGATCAACATCTGAATCAACATCTGATCAACATCTGAATCAACATCTGATCAACATCTGATCAACATCTGAGCAACATCTGATCAACATCTGATCAACATCTGATCAACATCTGATCAACATCTGATCAACATCTGATCAACATATGAGCAACATCTGAGCAAAATCTGAGCAACATCTGATCAACATCTGAGCAACATCTGATCAACATATGAGCAACATCTGAGCAACATCTGAGCAACATCTGATCAACATCTGAATCAACATCTGAGCAACATCTGAATCAACATCTGATCAACATCTGATCAACATATGAGCAACATCTGATCAACATATGAGCAACATCTGAGCAACATCTGATCAACATCTGATCAACATCTGATCAACATATGAGCAACATCTGAGCAAAATCTGAGCAACATCTGAGCAACATCTGAGCAACATCTGATCAACATATGAGCAACATCTGAGCAAAATCTGATCAACATCTGATCAACATATGAGCAACATCTGATCAACATCCGATTAACATCCGATCAACATCCGATTAACATCCGATCAACATCCGATCAACATCTGATCAACATATGAGCAACATCCGATTAACATCCGATCAACATATGAACAACATCTGATCAACATCTGATCAACATATGAGCAACATCCGATCAACATCTGATCAACATCTGATCAACATATGAACAACATCTGATCAACATCTGATCAACATCTGATCAACATCTGAGCAACATCTGATCAACATCTGATCAACATCTGATCAACATATGAGCAACATCCGATCAACATCTGATCAACATATGAGCAACATCCGATCAACATCTGATCAACATCTGATCAACATCTGATCAACATCTGATCAACATCTGATCAACATCTGAGCAACATCTGAGCAACATCTGATCAACATCTGATCAACATCTGATCAACATCTGAGCAACATCTGATCAAAATCTGAGCAACATCTGATCAACATCCGATTAACATCCGATCAACATATGAACAACATCTGATCAACATCCGATCAACATATGAGCAACATCTGAGCAACATCTGATCAACATCCGATTAACATCCGATCAACATCCGATTAACATCCGATCAACATCCGATCAACATCTGATCAACATATGAGCAACATCTGAGCAACATCTGAGCAACATCTGATCAACATCTGATCAACATCTGATCAACATCTGAGCAACATCTGATCAAAATCTGAGCAACATCTGATCAACATCCGATTAACATCCGATCAACATATGAACAACATCTGATCAACATCCGATCAACATATGAGCAACATCTGAGCAACATCTGATCAACATCCGATTAACATCCGATCAACATCCGATTAACATCCGATCAACATCCGATCAACATCTGATCAACATATGAGCAACATCCGATTAACATCCGATCAACATATGAACAACATCTGATCAACATCTGATCAACATATGAGCAACATCCGATCAACATCTGATCAACATCTGATCAACATCTGATCAACATATGAGCAACATCTGAGCAACATCTGATCAACATCTGATCAACATCTGATCAACATATGAGCAACATCTGAGCAAAATCTGAGCAACATCTGAGCAACATCTGAGCAACATCTGATCAACATATGAGCAACATCTGAGCAACATCTGAGCAACATCTGATCAACATCTGAATCAACATCTGAGCAACATCTGAATCAACATCTGATCAACATCTGATCAACATATGAGCAACATCTGATCAACATATGAGCAACATCTGAATCAACATCTGATCAACATCTGAGCAACATCTGAGCAACATCTGAATCAACATCTGATCAACATCTGATCAACATCTGATCAACATATGAGCAACATCTGATCAACATCTGATCAACATATGAGCAACATATGAGCAACATATGAGCAACATATGAGCAACATCTGAATCAACATCTGATCAACATCTGAGCAACATCTGATCAACATCTGATCAACATCTGATCAACATCTGATCAACATCTGAGCAACATCTGAGCAACATCTGAGCAACATCTGATCAACATCTGATCAACATATGAGCAACATATGAGCAACATATGAGCAACATCTGAATCAACATCTGATCAACATCTGAGCAACATCTGATCAACATCTGAGCAACATCTGATCAACATCTGATCAACATCTGAGCAACATCTGAGCAACATCTGATCAACATCTTAGCAACATCTGAATCAACATCTGAGCAACATCTGAATCAACATCTGAGCAACATCTGAATCAACATCTGATCAACATCTGATCAACATCTGATCAACATCTGAATCAACATCTGAGCAACATCTGAATCAACATCTGATCAACATCTGAATCAACATCTGATCAACATCTGAATCAACATCTGATCAACATCTGAATCAACATCTGATCAACATCTGATCAACATCTGAGCAACATCTGATCAACATCTGATCAACATCTGATCAACATCTGATCAACATCTGATCAACATCTGATCAACATATGAGCAACATCTGAGCAAAATCTGAGCAACATCTGATCAACATCTGAGCAACATCTGATCAACATATGAGCAACATCTGAGCAACATCTGAGCAACATCTGATCAACATCTGAATCAACATCTGAGCAACATCTGAATCAACATCTGATCAACATCTGATCAACATATGAGCAACATCTGATCAACATATGAGCAACATCTGATCAACATATGAGCAACATATGAGCAACATCTGAATCAACATCTGATCAACATCTGATCAACATCTGATCAACATCTGATCAACATCTGATCAACATCTGATCAACATCTGATCAACATCTGATCAACATATGAGCAACATATGAGCAACATATGAGCAACATCTGAATCAACATCTGATCAACATCTGATCAACATCTGAGCAACATCTGATCAACATCTGATCAACATCTGATCAACATATGAGCAACATCTGAATCAACATCTGATCAACATCTGAGCAACATCTGATCAACATCTGATCAACATCTGATCAACATCTGATCAACATCTGATCAACATCTGAATCAACATATGAGCAACATCTGAGCAACATCTGAGCAACATCTGAGCAACATCTGAGCAACATCTGATCAACATATGAGCAACATCTGATCAACATATGAGCAACATCTGATCAACATATGAGCAACATCTGAATCAACATATGAGCAACATCTGAGCAACATCTGAGCAACATCTGATCTACATCTGATCAACATATGAGCAACATCTGAGCAACATCTGAGCAACATCTGATCAACATCTGAGCAACATATGATCAACATATGAGCAACATCTGAATCAACATATGAGCAACATCTGAGCAACATCTGAGCAACATCTGATCAACATCTGAGCAACATATGAGCAACATCTGAGCAACATCTGATCAACATCTGAGCAACATCTGATCAACATATGAGCAACATCTGAGCAACATCTGAGCAACATATGAGCAACATCTGAATCAACATCTGATCAACATCTGAGCAACATCTGATCAACATCTGAGCAACATCTGATCAACATCTGAGCAACATCTGAGCAACATCTGAGCAACATCTGAGCAACATCTGATCAACATCTTAGCAACATCTGAATCAACATCTGAGCAACATCTGAATCAACATCTGAGCAACATCTGAATCAACATCTGATCAACATCTGATCAACATCTGATCAACATCTGAATCAACATCTGAGCAACATCTGAGCAACATCTGAGCAACATCTGATCAACATCTGATCAACATCTGAGCAACATCTGAGCAACATCTGATCAACATCTTAGCAACATCTGAATCAACATCTGAGCAACATCTGAATCAACATCTGAGCAACATCTGAATCAACATCTGATCAACATCTGATCAACATCTGATCAACATCTGAATCAACATCTGAGCAACATCTGAATCAACATCTGATCAACATCTGAATCAACATCTGATCAACATCTGAATCAACATCTGATCAACATCTGAATCAACATCTGATCAACATCTGATCAACATCTGAGCAACATCTGATCAACATCTGATCAACATCTGATCAACATCTGATCAACATCTGATCAACATCTGATCAACATATGAGCAACATCTGAGCAAAATCTGAGCAACATCTGATCAACATCTGAGCAACATCTGATCAACATATGAGCAACATCTGAGCAACATCTGAGCAACATCTGATCAACATCTGAATCAACATCTGAGCAACATCTGAATCAACATCTGATCAACATCTGATCAACATATGAGCAACATCTGATCAACATATGAGCAACATCTGATCAACATATGAGCAACATATGAGCAACATCTGAATCAACATCTGATCAACATCTGATCAACATCTGATCAACATCCGATTAACATCCGATCAACATCCGATTAACATCCGATCAACATCCGATCAACATCTGATCAACATATGAGCAACATCCGATTAACATCCGATCAACATATGAACAACATCTGATCAACATCTGATCAACATATGAGCAACATCCGATCAACATCTGATCAACATCTGATCAACATCTGATCAACATATGAGCAACATCTGAGCAACATCTGATCAACATCTGATCAACATCTGATCAACATATGAGCAACATCTGAGCAAAATCTGATCAACATCTGATCAACATCTGATCAACATCTGATCAACATCTGATCAACATCTGATCAACATATGAGCAACATATGAGCAACATATGAGCAACATCTGAATCAACATCTGATCAACATCTGATCAACATCTGAGCAACATCTGATCAACATCTGATCAACATATGAGCAACATATGAGCAACATCTGAATCAACATCTGATCAACATCTGAGCAACATCTGATCAACATCTGATCAACATCTGATCAACATCTGATCAACATCTGATCAACATATGAGCAACATCTGAATCAACATATGAGCAACATCTGAGCAACATCTGAGCAACATCTGAGCAACATCTGAGCAACATCTGATCAACATATGAGCAACATCTGATCAACATATGAGCAACATCTGATCAACATATGAGCAACATCTGAATCAACATATGAGCAACATCTGAGCAACATCTGAGCAACATCTGATCTACATCTGATCAACATATGAGCAACATCTGAGCAACATCTGAGCAACATCTGAGCAACATCTGATCAACATCTGAGCAACATATGATCAACATATGAGCAACATCTGAATCAACATATGAGCAACATCTGAGCAACATCTGAGCAACATCTGATCAACATCTGAGCAACATATGAGCAACATCTGAGCAACATCTGATCAACATCTGAGCAACATCTGATCAACATATGAGCAACATCTGAGCAACATCTGAGCAACATATGAGCAACATCTGAATCAACATCTGATCAACATCTGAGCAACATCTGATCAACATCTGAGCAACATCTGATCAACATCTGAGCAACATCTGAGCAACATCTGAGCAACATCTGAGCAACATCTGATCAACATCTTAGCAACATCTGAATCAACATCTGAGCAACATCTGAATCAACATCTGAGCAACATCTGAATCAACATCTGATCAACATCTGATCAACATCTGATCAACATCTGAATCAACATCTGAGCAACATCTGATCAACATCTGAGCAACATCTGATCAACATCTGATCAACATCTGAGCAACATCTGAGCAACATCTGAGCAACATCTGATCAACATCTTAGCAACATCTGAATCAACATCTGAGCAACATCTGAATCAACATCTGAGCAACATCTGAATCAACATCTGATCAACATCTGATCAACATCTGATCAACATCTGAATCAACATCTGAATCAACATCTGAATCAACATCTGATCAACATCTGAATCAACATCTGATCAACATCTGAATCAACATCTGATCAACATCTGAATCAACATCTGATCAACATCTGATCAACATCTGAGCAACATCTGATCAACATCTGATCAACATCTGATCAACATCTGATCAACATCTGATCAACATCTGATCAACATATGAGCAACATCTGAGCAAAATCTGAGCAACATCTGATCAACATCTGAGCAACATCTGATCAACATATGAGCAACATCTGAGCAACATCTGAGCAACATCTGATCAACATCTGAATCAACATCTGAGCAACATCTGAATCAACATCTGATCAACATCTGATCAACATATGAGCAACATCTGAGCAACATCTGAATCAACATCTGAATCAACATCTGATCAACATCTGATCAACATATGAGCAACATCTGATCAACATATGAGCAACATCTGAGCAACATCTGATCAACATCTGAATCAACATCTGAGCAACATCTGAATCAACATCTGAATCAACATCTGATCAACATCTGATCAACATATGAGCAACATCTGATCAACATATGAGCAACATCTGATCAACATATGAGCAACATATGAGCAACATCTGAATCAACATCTGATCAACATCTGATCAACATCTGATCAACATCCGATTAACATCCGATCAACATCCGATTAACATCCGATCAACATCCGATCAACATCTGATCAACATATGAGCAACATCCGATTAACATCCGATCAACATATGAACAACATCTGATCAACATCTGATCAACATATGAGCAACATCCGATCAACATCTGATCAACATCTGATCAACATCTGATCAACATATGAGCAACATCTGAGCAACATCTGATCAACATCTGATCAACATCTGATCAACATATGAGCAACATCTGAGCAAAATCTGAGCAACATCTGAGCAACATCTGAGCAACATCTGATCAACATATGAGCAACATCTGAGCAACATCTGAGCAACATCTGATCAACATCTGAATCAACATCTGAGCAACATCTGAATCAACATCTGATCAACATCTGATCAACATATGAGCAACATCTGATCAACATATGAGCAACATCTGATCAACATATGAGCAACATCTGAATCAACATCTGATCAACATCTGAGCAACATCTGAGCAACATCTGAATCAACATCTGATCAACATCTGATCAACATCTGATCAACATATGAGCAACATCTGATCAACATCTGATCAACATCTGATCAACATATGAGCAACATATGAGCAACATATGAGCAACATATGAGCAACATCTGAATCAACATCTGATCAACATCTGAGCAACATCTGATCAACATCTGATCAACATCTGATCAACATCTGATCAACATCTGAGCAACATCTGAGCAACATCTGAGCAACATCTGATCAACATCTGATCAACATATGAGCAACATATGAGCAACATATGAGCAACATCTGAATCAACATCTGATCAACATCTGAGCAACATCTGATCAACATCTGAGCAACATCTGATCAACATCTGATCAACATCTGAGCAACATCTGAGCAACATCTGAGCAACATCTGATCAACATCTTAGCAACATCTGAATCAACATCTGAGCAACATCTGAATCAACATCTGAGCAACATCTGAATCAACATCTGATCAACATCTGATCAACATCTGATCAACATCTGAATCAACATCTGAGCAACATCTGAATCAACATCTGATCAACATCTGAATCAACATCTGATCAACATCTGAATCAACATCTGATCAACATCTGAATCAACATCTGATCAACATCTGAATCAACATCTGATCAACATCTGAATCAACATCTGATCAACATCTGATCAACATCTGAGCAACATCTGATCAACATCTGATCAACATCTGATCAACATCTGATCAACATCTGATCAACATCTGATCAACATATGAGCAACATCTGAGCAAAATCTGAGCAACATCTGATCAACATCTGAGCAACATCTGATCAACATATGAGCAACATCTGAGCAACATCTGAGCAACATCTGATCAACATCTGAATCAACATCTGAGCAACATCTGAATCAACATCTGATCAACATCTGATCAACATATGAGCAACATCTGATCAACATATGAGCAACATCTGATCAACATATGAGCAACATATGAGCAACATCTGAATCAACATCTGATCAACATCTGATCAACATCTGATCAACATCTGATCAACATCTGATCAACATCTGATCAACATCTGATCAACATATGAGCAACATATGAGCAACATCTGAATCAACATCTGATCAACATCTGAGCAACATCTGATCAACATCTGATCAACATATGAGCAACATATGAGCAACATCTGAATCAACATCTGATCAACATCTGAGCAACATCTGATCAACATCTGATCAACATCTGATCAACATCTGAGCAACATATGAGCAACATCTGAATCAACATATGAGCAACATCTGAGCAACATCTGAGCAACATCTGAGCAACATCTGATCAACATATGAGCAACATCTGATCAACATATGAGCAACATCTGATCAACATATGAGCAACATCTGAATCAACATATGAGCAACATCTGAGCAACATCTGAGCAACATCTGATCTACATCTGATCAACATATGAGCAATATCTGAGCAACATCTGAGCAACATCTGAGCAACATCTGATCAACATCTGAGCAACATATGATCAACATATGAGCAACATCTGAATCAACATATGAGCAACATCTGAGCAACATCTGAGCAACATCTGATCAACATCTGAGCAACATATGAGCAACATCTGAGCAACATCTGATCAACATCTGAGCAACATCTGATCAACATATGAGCAACATCTGAGCAACATCTGAGCAACATATGAGCAACATCTGAATCAACATCTGATCAACATCTGAGCAACATCTGATCAACATCTGAGCAACATCTGATCAACATCTGAGCAACATCTGAGCAACATCTGAGCAACATCTGAGCAACATCTGATCAACATCTTAGCAACATCTGAATCAACATCTGAGCAACATCTGAATCAACATCTGAGCAACATCTGAATCAACATCTGATCAACATCTGATCAACATCTGATCAACATCTGAATCAACATCTGAGCAACATCTGATCAACATCTGAGCAACATCTGATCAACATCTGATCAACATCTGAGCAACATCTGAGCAACATCTGAGCAACATCTGATCAACATCTTAGCAACATCTGAATCAACATCTGAGCAACATCTGAATCAACATCTGAGCAACATCTGAATCAACATCTGATCAACATCTGATCAACATCTGATCAACATCTGAATCAACATCTGAGCAACATCTGAATCAACATCTGATCAACATCTGAATCAACATCTGATCAACATCTGAATCAACATCTGATCAACATCTGAATCAACATCTGATCAACATCTGATCAACATCTGAGCAACATCTGATCAACATCTGATCAACATCTGATCAACATCTGATCAACATCTGATCAACATCTGATCAACATATGAGCAACATCTGAGCAAAATCTGAGCAACATCTGATCAACATCTGAGCAACATCTGA